>NW_012121709.1:8229046-8230039 GCF_000951035.1 Colobus angolensis palliatus
AGCACTTTGGGAGGCCGAGGCAGGTGGATCACCTGGTCAGGAGATCGAGGCCATCCTGGCTAACACGGTGAAACCCCGTCTCTACTAAAAAATACAAAAAAACTAGCCGGGCGAGGTGGCGGGTGCCTGTATTCCCAGCTACTCCGGGGGCTGAGGCAGAAGAATCGCTTGAACCCGGGAGGCAGAGGCTGTGGTGAGCCGAGATCAGGACACTGCACTCCAGCCTTGGTGACAGAGCGAGACTCCGTCTCAAAAAAAAAAAAAAAAAAAAAAAAAAAAACTTCCATCTTACAAGATGGCGGATGGAAAAGCTGAGTAGAAGCTAAGAATGCTGATGCCGGTGGTGAGATCAATGGGGAAGCCCCCTACATCTGGGAGCCTGTCCTAGCATAGAAATCTGCAGACAGTGCCAATCCGAGAGGTACTCCAGGAAGACTATGCCCAAGCAGATGTCCACAGCAGTTAAATCCACAATTAAGAAGACAAAGGTGGCTGGGCGCAGTGGCTCATGCCTCCCAAGTGCTCATCCCAGCACTTTGGGAGGCTGAGGCAGGCAGATCACCTGGGGTCAGGAGTTACAAACCAGCCTGGCCAACATGGTGAAACTCTGTCTCTACTAAAAATGCAAAAAGTAGCCAGACATGGTCGTGGGCACCTGAAAATCCCAGCTACTCAGGAGGCTGAAGCAGAAGAATTGCTTGAACCTAGAAGGTGGAGGCTACAGTGAGCCAAGATCCCACCACTGCACTCCAGCCTGGGCAACAGAGCAAGACTCTTGTCTCAAAAAAAAAAAAGTCCAGGCGCAGTGGCTCACACCTGCAATCCCAGCACTTTGGGAGGTGGAGGTGGGTGGATCACAAGGTCAGGAATTGAAGACCAGCCTGGCCAACATGGGGAAACCCCACCTCTACTAAAAAATGCACAAATGAGGCCGGGCGCGGTGGCTCAAGCCTGTAATCCCAGCACTTTGGGAGGCCGAGACGGGCGGATCAC
>NW_012121709.1:8230562-8233455 GCF_000951035.1 Colobus angolensis palliatus
GGCCACTGCACTCCAGCCCGGGCCACAGAGCAAAACTCTGTATCAAAAAAAAAAAGAATGGTGACATCAAAGTGAGAAATTATCAAAATGCCCAGATAGTACTTTCCTGAAGATGTGATTTGAGAACTGTTCAGACATAAAACCAAGCACTACCATCAACATGTAAGAAAACTACATTTGGGCATCCCTGCTGGGGCTCCTCTGATCATCCTCACTGGCCACAGGGAAGGCAAGCAGTGGTTTCCCTGAAGCTACTGAGCAGTAGCCTGCCACACAGACCACTAAATCCTCAACTGAGTTCCTTTACACAGAACACTGAAAATTTCTTAACGCCTCTACCAAAATGGACCTTGATGGTGTGAAAATCCCAAAGCATTTCAATAATGCTTACTTTTAAGAAGAATAAGCTGCCTGAGACTAGACACCAAGAAGAGGAGCTCTTCAACTCAGAGAAGAGAAATATGAGTTTATTGAACACTGCAAGGTAGACCAGAAAACTGTGGACTCTCAACTTTGGTTCAAAAAGCAAAGCCCTTCCTAATTCCAGGACCTCTTAGATTCTGTGTAACACTGAAAATGAAGTTTATCTTCACAAGTGAGTGTTCTAAACCTCTTGCAGAGCTCTAATTAAAATATCTAAAACAGGCTGGGTGTTGTGGCTTACGCCTGTGATCCCAACAATTTGGGAAGCCAAGGCAGGAGGATGGCCTGGGGCCAGGAGTTCAAAACTAGCCTAGGCAACCTAGTGAGACCCCAGTCTCTGAAATATTTAAAAATTAGCTAGGCATGGTGGTTTGTACCTGTTGTCCCAGCTAATCAGGAAGCTGAAGCAGGAGAATCACTTGAGCCCTGGAATTTGAGGTTACAGTGAGCTATGATCATGCCACTGCAACAGAGACCTCATCGCTTAAAAAAAAATACATATCTAAAACAACAATAACAAACAAACATGAACCAAAACAAACAAAAGCCCTATTGTTTCAAGGGAACTTCTTTTCTTTCTTTTTTTTTTCTTTCTGATAGGGAGTCTCATTCTGTCGCCCAGGCTAGAGTGCAGTGGCATAATCTCAGCTTACTGCAAGCTCCGCCTTCTGGGTTCACACCATTCTGCTGCTTCAACCTCCCAAGTAGCTGGGACTATAGGCGCCCGCCACCACGTCCGGCTAATTGTTTATATTTTTAATACAGACAGGGTTTCACCACGTTAGCCAGGATGGTCTCGATCTCCTGACCTCATGATCCACCCACCTCGGCCTCCCAAAGTGCTGGGATTACAGGCGTGAGCCATCATGCCCGGCCCAAACTTCTTTTCTTAATAAAGAAGCCTGAGGCTGGGCACGATGGCTCACGCCTGTAATCCCAGCACTTTGGGAGGCTAAGATGGGTGGATCAACTGAGGACAGGAGTTCAAGACCAGCCTAACCCACATGGCGAAACCCCACCTCTACTAAAAATACAAAAATCAGCTGGGCGTGGTGGCATGCGCCTGTAGTCTCAGCTACACAGGAGGCTAAGACAGGAGGATCACTTGAACCCGGGAAGTGGAGGTTGCAGTGAGCCGAGAATGTACAACTGTACTCAAGCCTGGGTGACAGAGAAAGATTCCGTCTCAGAAAAAAAAAAGAAAAAAGAAAAGGCGCAGTGGCTCACACCTGTAATCCCAGCACTTTGGGAGGCCGAGGCAGGTGGATCACCTGAGGTCAGGAGTTTGAGACCAGCCCCACCAACATAGCGAAACCCTGTCTCTACTAAAAATACAAAAATTAGCAGGGTATGGTGGCATGCACCTGTAATCCCAACTACTTGGGAGGCTGAGGCAAGAGAATCACTTGAACCCAGGAGGTAGAGTTTGCAGTGAGCTGAGACTGAGCCATTGCACTCCAGTCTGGGTGACACCAGCCTGGGTGACAGAGCGAGACTTTGTCTCAAAAAAAAAAGTCCGTTAATACATTCAAACATGAGAAGCTCCCTAAGATGCAGAGAGCACAAGGTAAAGATTGTATCTGCAACAAATGTCCTGGAACACCAGCAACCCTAGAAACAGACCAAAGTTATCTGTGAAGATGAGGGTTCCATGTCCCAAGTCTCAAAGAAGGAAAGCTTCTAAGGCAATATTTAAGAAAGGGTATCTCAGGCCATACACCTAAGAGCCATGGCATTGGTTGTGAAGGCACATGTGGTCAGTCAAAGCCAGTCTTCCAATAGATTCGTATGTGAATGTCCTCACTCAGAGGACAAGGAAAACTTCTCTCCAGGCACTGGGTTCTCAACTAATATGAAACCGAGACAAATAAACTTATTTATTTTAGGTCAGAAATAAAAGCAGCAAATTCCTCAAAAACTGGCCAGTAGAAGTTTAAGATAGTGGGAGTTCATCTCTCTCCTACCTTTTCTCTCACGTGAGCCTGTTTATCTCCAGGGTAACATGACAGTCTCCTTTTGAGGGCTGAATCAGGAACAAAAATTGTTTCTAGGATACAGTCTTTAAATTAAGGAATTTAATCCCTCAAGAACCTAAACAAGACCCCAAAATGAATTTTAGCATTTTCTTACTTATGATATATACACATCAGGGAAAATTATGCCAGTGCTCAAAGAATAAAGTAGACCTACATGACTGACAAGGAAGAAAGGATGTCTGGGATACACTGGTGAAAGGCAACAGCAAGCTGGAGAGCCAAGCATAGAGTAACATACCATTTTTATAAAGCAAACTATACACATGAGGATATAGAAGTATCCCCCATGGGGGTTGGGCACGGTGGCTCACACCTGTAATCCCAGCACTTTGGAAGACCAAGGCAGGAAGATCGCTTGAGCTCAAGAGATCAAAACCAGCCTAGGCAACATGGCAAAACTCTGTCTCTACTAAAAATACAAAAATTAGCCGGGC
>NW_012121709.1:8233505-8237766 GCF_000951035.1 Colobus angolensis palliatus
GTCTCTACTAAAAATACAAAAATTAGCCAGGCGCAGTGGTGTACACCCAGGAGGCTGAGGTGGGAGGATTGCTGGAGCCCAGGAAGTTGAGGCTGCAGTGAGCCATGTTCATGCCACTGAACTCCAGCCCGGGTGGCAAAGCGAGACCTGGTCTCAAAAAAAGAAGAAAAGAAAAATATTCCCACCATGCTCCCACAGAGCATAGTTAAGGGTCAGAAAGGAAGAGCTTATGTAACCATTTAACATTTCTTCCCCTAGGGAGGAGGATTAGAAAATAAAACGATAAAACGGAGGGGCCGGGCAGAGTGGCTCACGCCTGTAATCCCAACACTTTGGGAGGCTGAGGCAGGTGGATCATTTGAGGTCAGGAGTTTGCGGCCAGCCCGGTCAATGTGGTAAAATCCCATCTCTACTAAAAACACAAAAATTAGTTGGGCGTGGTGACACGCACCTGTAATCCCAGCTACCTGGGAGGCTGAGGCAGAAGAATCGCTTGAACCTGGGAGGCGGAGATTGCAGTGAGCCGAGATTGCGCCACTGAACTCCAGCCTGGGTGACAGAGCAAGACTCTGTGTCAATAAAAAAAAGAAGAGAAAAGAAAATGGGGGGCTTTCCCTTCAACTTCATGCATTTCTACAGTGTTTGCATTTTCTTATCACAACCATGAATTATCTTTTTTTTTATCCTAAGCAAGCTAACACAGGAAGTTTTTAAAAATTAAAGCAACATTCTCTTATACGTAATAACAAACTATTCCCCCAATAAATTATTTTCTATTATTGCCTTAAAGCCACAGCTACAATATGCAACAATCAATGAGGCTGTTTCTAAATGGGTTAGCTCTTGATCTTTATAAAGAGGAAACCAGGGAGACACCTGTAAGGCAAGAAAGCCTTTGAATGAATGAGACCACATGGGCAAGAACCACATTCAGTTTTACCACAGGCATCTGAGTGTCAGAGTGTTAGGCTAATTCCAGAGAGACAGATGTAAAGACTCACCAGATAAAGGTGATTTTTGTCCTGAAAGGCATACTGTAATTGGGGGATCCACGGGCTTGTGCTTTGAGATAGTATGTTCCGCTCTTCCTCAAAAAATGAAACCTAGGAAAAAAAGAAACTGCTTAGAAAATTATAAAGAATTAAGTGTGAGAGGGGGAAAAAAGTATTTTCCTCTGTCTTTATGCCTAAACAGATAGTTCTAGCTTAAAAAAAAAAAAGAAGAAAAAGAAAAAGAAAAGAAAGAATAAGGAAGGAAGGAGGAAACGAGGGAGGAAGGGAGGGAGGGAAGGAGGGAGGGAGGGAAGGAGGCAAGGAAGGGGCTGTCACTTAGCCCAGAATTGCATAAATCTCAATCATTCACCTACTTTGGTCACAATTTTTGCCAGCTCCATATATTACCTGCTCAATTCTTTACCTAACATATTTCTTTAAACTCCCTTTCTTTAAATGTAAATATTTTTCTCTTCCTTTTCTGTTCCTGAACAATTCAGTCCTAAAGCCACTCGCTGGTGTGGAACAAGGTAAGCATCCATGCTGGTTATGGGGAGGGTCACGGTGGCCCAGGACAGGGTGCCAGTCCCAAGCAACGTGAGGAGGGTGGCATCCACGTGTGGGCGCAGCCCAATACCACAGGCCCACACAGGGTGAGGAAGACATCCACGTGAAAGGGCAACCCAGAGCTGATTATCTGGACCTACCAAGGGGAGGTGGGATACCAACAAAGACAGTAGATTGGATGCACACAGATGCATAAAATAAGTAAACATATTAAGGGTATAATGTCAGAGAAGAGAATTACAAACATGGAAAGGGTGAAAACTAAAATGAACCCTGTGAAGTTGGATGGGAACTGGGGGTACTGGTGTGAACTCATGGTTTTCCCTTTTTATTTTTGTAGAGACAGAGTCTCTATGTTTCCCAAGCTGGTCTTGAACTCCTGGCTTCAAGTGATCCTCTTGCCTCAGCCTCCCAAAATGCTGAGATTAAAGGCATAAGCCACTGTGCCCAGCCACAGTTTTCAATATATAGACATAGATACACAAATACAGATGTAAATGTATGTGCGTGTGTGTGTGCGTGCGTGCACACGTGCACGTGTAGGTGGATATATATTGTATATACATATGTGTATTCCTTAGTGCTGTCCACTGAAAGGGGTCTGGGAGTAGTGACACCCCAGTAGCAATGAAAACACCCAATGTCCAGATCTCGGCCTCTAAACACCATTGTCCACTGAAAGGAACAGGGCTCCTCTGAGAAATGACTGATGCCAGAGCCAGGGCAGAGAAAGTAAAAGTACCAAAAGAACCTGAACACCTTGCTATACCAGAAAGCAGGAAAGTATTCAATGAATCTTGGGGACAAGTGAGAAGGACACAAAAGCTAACCTAAAAAGGTTCTCAGTGGCCAAATTGGGAACAATTTAAGTATAAAACTCGTGACAGAAATGGATTATAACTCACTGACTGAAATAGGAAAATGCAAGTCCACATAGACATAAAATGTTTCCATCATTTGAAAGTAACTCTCCAAAAAACACTTTTTTAATTACAAAGGAGGCTGGGTGCAGTGGCTCATGCCTATCATCCCAGCACTTCGGGAGGCCAAGGCAGGAAGACTGCTTGAGGCCAGGAGTTAGAGACCAGCGTGGACAACATAGTGAGACCCCATCTCTACAATACAAAGATTAGCTGGGTGTGGTGATGTGTACTTATAGTCCCAGTTACTCAGGAGGCCGTGGCAGGTGGATTACTTGAGCCCAGGAGTTCAACGCTGCAGTGGGCCAAGATCGCACCACTGCACTCCAGCTTGGGCAACCAAGCAAGATCCTGTCTCTAAGAAAAATAAAATACATAAAATTACGAAGGAGGAAGGAGTAACTCCACGAGTAGAAAAGCATAACTGGCATCACGTTAATCAAGTGATCAAAGTGAGCATCAACATGAATATGATAAATTGAAACTGAGAGTCGCCTGCTTGGATGGAATAAGAATAGAGCATCTTGTCTGTGATATTCCAGCCAAAGATCAAGACCCTGAATCTAAACATGAGCAACATCAGACAAATTCAAATTTTACAAAATAACTGGCCTATAATCATCAGAATTGTCAAGGTCATGAGAGTCCAGGAAAAATCAAAGAACTGCTCCAGACTGAAGGAGACTAAAGAGACAAGACAATTAAGTGTCACGTGTGATCCTCAACTCGATTGTTTTATTCTAAAAGACATTATGGGGGCTGGGCATGGGGGTGCTGGGCAAGATCACTTGAGTTCAGGAGTTCGAGGCCAGCCTAGCCAACATGGTGAAACTCCGTCTCTACTAAAAAATACAAAAATTAGCTGGGTGTGGTGGCGTGCTTCTTGTGGGGCTGAATCACTTGAACCCGGGAGGCGGAGGTTGCGGTGAGCTGAAATCTCACCACTGCACTCTAACTTGGGTGACTAAGTGAGACTGTGTCTTAAAAAAAAAAAAAAACTGTGTAAATCAACTGCTTAAAATAAATAAATTATACATATGCATATATATGTAAATATATTCTATGCATGTGTACATATATATTTCTGTGTATATATATTCTGTATGCACTATATATTCTGTGTATATACATTCTGTGTGTGTATATATATATTCTATGTATATATTCATTGTGTATCTATCAAATGGTTTAAGAAAAAAAGTTGTTTATACTGTATGTGATGGTTAGTCTTATGTGTCAACTTATAATCCTAGATGATTATATATCTATCTCCTACTGGTTCCATTTCCCTTAAGAACCCTGACTATACTGTACTTGCAACTTTTCATTAAATTTGTGATTGTTGGCCAGTAGCGGTGGCTCACGCCTGTAATCTCAACACTTTGGGAGGCCGAGGCGGGCAGATCACTTGAGGTCAGGAGTTCAAGACTAGCCTAGCCAATGTGGTGAAACACTGTCTCTACTAAAAATACAAAAATTAGCCGGGCATGGTGGAGAGAACCTGTAATCCCACCTATTCAGAAGGCTGAGACAGGAGAATCATTTGAACCCAGGAGGCAGAGGTTGCAGTGAGCAGAGACTGTGCAACTGTACTCCAGCCTAGGTGACAAAGCAAGACTCTGTCTCCAAAACAAAAGCAAAAAAAAAATGGTTACTGTTTCAATTTTTTTTAATTTAATTTTAAATTTAAAAAATTGTTTAGGGGGCCGGGCGCGGTGGCTCAAGCCTGTAATCCCAGCACTTTGGGAGGCCGAGACGGGCGGATCACGAGGTCAGGAGATC
>NW_012121709.1:8237961-8241983 GCF_000951035.1 Colobus angolensis palliatus
AAAAAAAAAAAAAATTGTTTAGGTTATTGTTAGAACAAGTTACAGGGGATTTGTTTGTTTGTTTTGTTTTGTTTTGTTTTAGAGACAGGGTCTTGCCATGTTACCTAAGCTGGTCTCAAACTCCTGGGCCCAAACCATCCTCCCACCTTGGCCTCCCAAAGTGCTGGGATTACAGGTGTGAGCAAAGTTACAGGTTTTGATATGTTAGTTAATATTGAACTATTAAATATTTTTATATAGGTTGTCCATGTACTACCTAAAATCATGAGATTTAACACTACCAGAGATAAATCTAACACATTTGGGAAACAGCAACCTAACCCCAGTAATTTACTACACCTGATGCTGATCCTTCTTTTGTCTGGCACATAAAAGGTATCCAAGGAAGGCTGAACTGAACAGCACTTTGGGAGGCCGAGGCAGGCAGACCACAAGGTCAGAAGTTCGAGACCAGCCTGACCAACATGGTGAAACTCCCCCTCTCTACTAAAAATACAAAAATTAGCCAGGTGTGGTGGCAGGCACCTGTAATCCCAGCTACTCAGGAGGCTGAGCCAGGAGAATCACTTGAACCTGGAAGGCGGGGGTTGCAGTGAGCCAAGATTGCACCACTGCACTCTAGCCTGGGCAACAGAGTGAGACTCATTCTCTAAATAAATAAATAATAAAGTGAACTGGGTGTGGCAGCACATGCCTATGGTCCCAGCTACTTGAGAGGCTGAGGCGGGAGGGTCCCTTAAGCCCAGGAGTTTGAGGATGCAGTGAGCTATGACCACACCACTGCATTCTGGCACAGATGACAGTGAGAACCTGTCTCTAAAATAATAGAAACAGTCGGCCAGGCGCCGTGGCTCACGCCTGTAATCCCAGCACTTTGGGAGGCCGAGGCAGGTGAATCACGAGGTCAGGAGATGGAGACCATCCTGGCTAACATGGTGAAACCCCGTCTCTACTAAAAATACAAAAAAAGTAGCCAGGCGTGGTGGTGGGCACCTGTAGTCCCAGCTACTAGGGAGGCTGTGGCAGGAGAATGGTGTGAACCCGGGAGGCGGAGCTTGCAGTGAGCCGAGATTATGCCACCACACTCCAGCCTGGGCGACAGAGCAAGACTCTGTCTCTAAATAAATAAATAAATAAACAAACAAACAAACAAACAGTCTCTGAGGACCCCTTCCAGCTGTCAGAGAACCTGGGTGGGTGTGCGGGCGTCTCCCAGGAGAGGCCTCGGACTTGTCTGCAGAACAGCATCCCTCCCTCCTCTCAGGCGCTTCTTTTCCTTTGCTCCTTGTGCTGGCTTCTCTCCTCTCATGCCCTTAAATTCCAAATAGCTCAGTTAAGGACCCTACTTTTCTTTTCTATGCATCCTCTTAAGGAATGAATAGGCGGCTTTAGTTAGCGCCTGTATGTGTATAATTTTATAAGCCCCCAGCCCACACTTCCACACGGTCATTTCAGGCCATTTGCCTGGAGGAAGGCATACCTATTTGAATGTCTCTATTGTTTGCCTGCCGTGTGGTCTATTGGATTATTTTCTTTTTACATGCACTATTTCCCGTCAAAAACATAAGCATCACAAGGTCAGGGCTACACATAATGTCTCTTCCCCAGGACCTAGAAACATACCAGATACAGCAGATGCTCAGGTAGTGTGAACTGATGAGATACAGTTCTTTCTCAGGAGCTGGGAGGCTGAGTGAGCATCTTCCACTCCTCTCTTCCCAATTATCTGCCATGTCCTGTCACTTTTCCTTTCTATTATGCTGCTCACATTTTATTGCTAAACACAGAAGCCACTCTCAGATCCTGACAAGCAGCTTCCTGCCCTCCACCGCTTCTCTGATTGGAGGGCACATAAAGTCACTGAAGTCCACAGGGCCAGATTCTGATCCCAACCTCCTCCTTCCAGAGGCCTAAATAATCCCCAACAGCCTCACAAAGTAAACTGCAATTCAAAAACTGGTTCTTGGGGGAATGGGGAGGTATTGTATAATGGATAGAGAGTTTCTGTTTGGGATAGAAAAGTTCTAGAAATGGATAGTGGTTATGGTTGTACAACATCATGAATGCATTGAATACCACTCAGTTGCACATTTAAAAATGGTTAAAATGGTACACTTTATGTTATATATATTTTACCACAATTTTTTAAAAAAAGGTTCTTGAGTTTCCCACCCATTTCCCCCTCCCCACCCAAATGTCCTCATTTCGCCATTTCCCAGTCTGTTCTGAACCACTGAACACACACACACACCCACACACACACACTTGCACAGCATTCTAGTACTCCAGAATGTCACACTTCTACCCAACATGTTCTCATCACTTCTCTCTGCCCAGAACCTACATTTCCCCCCATCAGTGAGAACTGTCCCTAACTGTCCCTTGCTCACCCACAACATCTCCCCTCACATCATCGTTAATTAATTTGCTAATTGCTCTCCCGCTTCTATGATACTTTAGCTGGTAAGCACCTGCTTTATACATTTGCATTTTTCCTCCACTTTTCAAGGTTGTTTTTAAACCCTGAAAATAACAGCCATGGGACTTCTATTCCTTTTGCAAGCTTCCTGCAGAGCTGGGTACATTATCAGACATATCATGTGCACTAAAATGTCTGTAAGTAATAAATTACTCTCTGAATTCCAAGGCTGATGGCCATCTCTCTAAAACACAGCAAATGAATCAATGTCGAGAGACAGTAGCCTTGTTTAAAAGAAAGAAAAATACCACAACAAAAAAGATAACGTTCTACCTGCTCTCAAACAAGCAACTCCCTAGCCACATAACAAAGAATTTTATTTGATTTCTTCAAAGGCCTGTTTTAAAACCAAATCCATATGCCCACAACACAAATATCTAAAGCGTGTACAAAAGCAATGCGATTCACCCCACCATACGTATATCCTGAGTCCCCAGCTAGCGGTCATAAAAGATCATCTTAAATTCATTAGTTAAAAGGCCAACTTGGTACTGAAATAAATCACAACTATAGAAACATGATACATCAAGAGGAATTGGTGAGCCTTCAAAATTAGCCAACATCAGTTCAAGAAGATGAGCTAAGAACACAAGAGACCTTTTTGCCCCAACCATCATTAAATATAGTCACAGAGGAAAACGTGCTCGATCCTAGACGCCAGTGTAGCAGATTATCGTCTTTGCAACGAACACTCCAGTACAGAAAGTGGAAAAGCATGATGTTAAAATCCTCCTACCTGCTCCTGAGCCAATAAAGCCTTCTTCTTCATCACTTTCATAGCATGGATGTCCCCGGTTGCCTTCTCTCTCACCACCTGTACTTCAGCAAAGTGACCACAACCTACAAGACTTCTGACTTCAAAGTCCTTTGCTGAAGGCTGGAGCTCCTGTAACTCAGCTATGGTGTCGGAATCTGCAAAAGATGCAAGAGTTATCCCCAGGTAAATAAAGCATGCAAATATATGCATCTTTATGAAAGAAAAAAAAAAAGAAAATAGCGTTCGGATAGCTTCCCTCACTGTCAAAGACATTCACTTTCTCATCCATCATGAATAATTATAAAATCAGTACAAAAGTGTTTTTATATGTTAAGTTAAAATTAAGGGCTCCAGAAATTCCAAAGTACAGTTTCCATGGCAGCTACAATTTGAATCCCATAGACTCAGAAAACAGGGAGAGAGGATACAAATTATGTTTTCCTTCCTCCTCTCTGAAGGCTGCAGGGCAGTGTTTGGTCAAGCATGCTTATCAGCATTTAGACTGGTTTACAGTGTGACATAGTCAACAAGAGTCTAATTTAGACCAACTTGGGACCTGGCTTCCAGGTCATTCCATTCTAACTACATGTGCTTAGTTTTATCCCACTAGCCCAAGGTTCATCTTCCTTGGATTGTATCAGTAATGCCTTCGTAGATTTAATATGTGGCAGTGCTTAAAGGGGCAGAGGGGGCCAGGCATGGTGGCTGACACCTGTAATCCCAACACTTTGGGAGGCCTAGGCAGGTGGATCACTGGAGGTCAGGAGTTCAAGACCAGCCTGGCCA
>NW_012121709.1:8242463-8247047 GCF_000951035.1 Colobus angolensis palliatus
TAAATAAATAAATAAAAATTTTTTTTAAAAAAGGCGTGGTAGGCAGAAGGGCTTAGCACTCAGAGAACCAAATGGGGCCCTGACATCCGCTCTGCAGGGCTGACATGCCACATGTCCAAATGGATTTGCAACTATCTTTTTCTTACCATACAGTCTCATTCTTTTTCCAAGTCTAATCTTTCAGTCAGAGATCCTCAACGTATAAAGTATGGACTAAATGGACAGCAGATTTGGAATCTAACATGTTTATTAACACTCTAGATACACTGATCTGATATGTCGCTAGATGTGCAATGACCCTAATGACCTGCAGGAATGAAGGGGAGCAGCAGTGGCTGACCCAAAAATTTAATCCTGCACATTACAAGGGAACAGCATCATATACAGGCATTACACAACATGGGCAGGCAAGCAATTCTTATAATCAAAATTACCCTGGAGAATCCGGCAGAATGATGCCACACTAAAGACCAAGGGACTGTCGGCCGGGCGCGGTGGCTCAAGCCTGTAATCCCAGCACTTTGGGAGGCCGAGACGGGTGGATCACGAGGTCAGGAGATCGAGACCATACTGGCTAACACAGTGAAACCCCGTCTCTACTAAAAAAAAAAAACACAAAAAACTAGCCGGGCGAGGTGGCGGGCGCCTGTAGTCCCAGCTACTCGGGAAGCTGAGGCAGGAGAATGGCTAAACCCGGGAGGCGGAGCTTGCAGTGAGCTGAGATCCGGCCACTGCACTCCAGCCTGGGCCACAGAGGGAGACTCCGTCTAAAAAAAAAAAAAAAAACCAAGGGACTGTCTTAAAATCCCAAACACACACTGGAATACTCTGGGAACTGGAAGGGATGGCCATTTCAATGGCTGGGCAGCAGATAAGGTTAGCAGCTACATTCTAGAGTCATACTCAGCCCTGCAAGTGGCTCACCCAACGAGACAGACTTGGTCCATCAAAGGGAAAAGCCATTTCATACCACAGTCAGTGAGTGGCATTTTAATGAGTTGGCCAATGTCATTTTTTTCATTTTCTTTTTTTTTTTTTTAAGAGACACAATTGGCCAGGCATAGTAGCTCACACCTCTAATCCCAACACTTTGGGAGGCCAAGGTGGGTGGATCACCTGAGGTCAGGAGTTCAACATGGTGAAACCCCCATCTCTACTAACAATACAAAAATTAGCTGCGCACGAGTGGCTGCTTGCAATCCCAGCTGCTCAGGAGGCTGAGGCAGGAGAATCACTTGAACCTGGGAGGTGCAGGTTGCAGTGAGCAGAGATCGCACCACTGCACTTCAGCTTGGGTGACAGAGTGAGACTCCATTTAAAAAAAAAAAAAAAAGAACATGATCTTGCTCTGTTGCCCAGCCTGGAATGCAGTGGTGAAATCATAGAATCATAGCTCACTGCAGCCTCGAACTCCTGGACTCAAGGGATTCTCACCCACCTCATTCTCCCGAGTAGCTGGGACTATAGGTGCACACCACCATATGTACAGGTAGGGTCTCATTATGTTGCCCAGGCTGGTCTCAAACTCCTGGACTAAAGCAATCCTCCCAACTTGGCTTCCCAAAGCACTAGGATTACAGGCATGAACTATCACACTCAGCCTGCAGCTGTAACTGGTCTTGCCCACCCTCTTCCTTTGTTGCACGGGTGGAGTTGAAATCTCTTGGGTCAAAGGCATATATAATGAGTGCCACGGTATTAGAGTCTTCTCAGCCACAGACCCCACCCCTCACTTCAGCAGTCATCCTGAATACACCTTCCTTTGGTTCCTTGGGGAACCAGGCAAGAGTGGTGGGTGGATCCACACGAAGTCGTGACCACTGTAAAAAACAAATCTAGGGCACCTACGTGGGGAACGCCATGAAGAAGCAAAATTAAAAGCTATACACTATTTTCCTTTTGCCCTGACAATGCCTTCCTTCCCCGTCTCTTTCCAAGTTTCTTCCAGATCAAGTATTTGAGTTTTGAATTATAAGTCCCCAAAACCTTGCTGCATTGAACTGGATTTTCTTATTGCTCATACATAAAGTCAATCTCTCCTAATTCTTCATTATGCCTTAATTGTTTACAAAGTTGCTTACAGCGGTGTCCAACTTAATAACTGGGTCTGTCACTGGCGACCACCAGGTATCTTAACTGCACAAGCAGACAGACCACGTTGCTTTGCAGGCAAAACCACGACAATACTATGTTGGAATTCTGAGAAGCCATTTCAAATCTCCATTTCTTTATCTAAAGACTTTTGGATTATTAAGGCAAACACATGAGAGGCTACATTCAAGCCTATGATTATTAAAAAAAAACAAAAACAAAAACAAAAAAAAAAACCAGTACAATGGCTCAGGCCTGTAATCAAAGCACTTTGGGAAGCCCAGGTGGGTGGATCACCTTAGGTCAGGAGTTCGAGATCAGCCTGGCCAACATGGTGAAACCCCATCTCTACTAAATACAAAAATTAGCTGGGTGTGGTGGCACATGCCTATAATCCCAGCTAGTTGGGAGGCTGAGGCATAAGAATCACTTGAACTAGGGAGACAGAGGTTGTGATAAGGTGAGATCGAGCCACTGCACTCCAGCCTGGGGAATAGAGTGAGATTTTTTCTCCAAAAAAAAAAAAAAAAGAACTTCACAACTTCTCTCTCTACCAGCTACTTCTGTGACCCTAAAACCGTCACGTCACTCTTCACCCCTGTGCACTTTTAGCTGCAGTATCTAAGGGCCCAGTGGGCATTGAATATTGAGGTACTGAGGTAGAGATAAGGACCCAAAGCACTGTGAAAATGCAGTCATAGAGCCAGGCGCCAGGGTTCACGCCTGTAATCCCAGCACTTTGGGAGGCTGAGGCGGGTGGATTACCTGAGGTCAGGAGTTCAAGACCATCCTGGCTAACATGGTGAAACCCCATCTCTACGGAAAATACAAAAACTTAGCCAGGTGTGGTGGTGCATGCCTGTAATCCCAGCTACTTAGGAGGCTGAGGCAGGAGAATCGCTTGAACCCGGGAGGCAGAGGTTGCAGTGAGCTGAAATCGCGCCATTGCACTCCAGCCTAGGCAACAAGAGTGAAACTCTGACTCCATCTCAAAAAAAAAAAGAAAAGAAAAGAAAAGAAAATGCAATCAGAGAATAACTTTGTCAGATATCATCTGGACCCAAGAGCAAAAGTCAACATAGCGGGGTGTATTGCGTCCTTTTTTGGAACATGGTAATTCAACCTTTCAATTTCTAGGAATCATCCATTGTCTACAGAAATACTTGCACATGTGCTCAAAAAAGATGTATACAAAGATGTGCACGATGAAAACTGTTGTAACAAAAAAATAATCAGAAACCACCTAAACGTTTATCAAGAGGAAAGTTGAAACAGTCTACAAGTCTGCCCATAACAAGATGGCTCAGTCTCCATTAGAACACATATTCCTTACAGGTAGGGAGTTTTCTCTGGTTTAAACAAACCAGGACGAGAGGAGGGAGACAATTTGAAAAATATAACTATTTGAAAAAATAACGTTTGTTTGTTTGTTTGTTTCTGGGATGCAGTCTCACTCTGTCACCCTGGCTGTAGTGCAGTGGCATGGTCTTGGCTCACTGCAACCTCCGCCTCCAGGGTTCAAGCAGTTCTCATGCTTTGGTCTCCCGAGTAGCTGGCACTACAGGTGCCCACTGCACCCAGCTAATTTTTGTATTTTTAGGAGACTGGGTTTCACCATTTTGGCCAGGCTGGTCTCAAACTCCTGACCTCAAGTACTACACCCGCCTCGGGCTCCCAAAGCACCAGGATTACAGGCGTGAGCCACCACACCTGGCCACCTTGGGGTATGTTTTTAAATTTCCATAATAAATATTTTTAAGGCACACACAAAATTGGAATACTATACAGCAATCTGTTGGCAGTGATTATCTCAGGTAAGATTTGGAGGGATTTTTCTCTTACTATGTATGTGATGTGCTATAATCGAAATGTTTGTGCCCCTTGCCCCCACAAAATTCATGTTGAAACTTAATCCCCAGTGTAATACTATTACGAGGTAGGACTTTTAGGGGCTGGCCACAGAGGCTCACACCTGTAATCCCAGCATTTTGGGCAGATCACTTGAGGTCAGGAGTTCAAGACCAGACTGGCTAACATGGTGAAACCGCTACTCTACTAAAAATAAAAAAAATTAGCCGGGCGTGGTGGTAGGCACCTGTAATCCCAGCTACTCGGGAGGTTGAGGCAGGAGAATCACCTGAACCTGGGAGGCGGAGGTTGCAGTGAGCCAAGACTGCACCACTGCACTCCAGCCTGGGTGACAGACCAAGACGTTGTCTCGGAAAAAAAAAAAAGAGGTAGGACCTTTAGGGAAGTGGTTAAATCATGAGGGCTCCATCCCCATGAATGGGATTAGTCCCCTTAAAAAAGAGGCTGATTGGCCGGGCGCGGTGGCTCAAGCCTGTAATCCCAGCACTTTGGGAGGCCGAGACGAGCGGATCACGAGCTCAGGAGATCGAGACCATCCTGGCGAACACGGTGAAACCCCGTCTCTACTAAAAAATACAAAAAACTAGCCGGGCGAGGTGGCAGGCACTTGTAGTCCCAGCTACT
>NW_012121709.1:8248157-8248506 GCF_000951035.1 Colobus angolensis palliatus
AAAAAAAAAAGGCTGCCATTATCCTTAACAAACTAATGCAGGAACAGAAAACCAATACCACATGTTCTCACGTATAAATGAGAGCTAAAGGATGAGAACACAAGGACACAAAGAAGGGAACAACAGACACTGGAGCCTAGTAGAGGACAGAGGAAGGGAAGAGGGAGACAATCTGAAAAAATAACTATTGGTTACTAGGCTTAGTACCTGGGTGACAAAATAATCTATAACAAACCCCAAGACAAGTTTACCTACATAACAAACCTGTACATTTACCTGTGAACCTAAAATAAAAGGTTTTTTGTTTTCTGTTTGCTTGTTTGTTTTTGAGACAGAGTCTCACTCTGTT
>NW_012121709.1:8249821-8258719 GCF_000951035.1 Colobus angolensis palliatus
GAAGGGGGTGTTGTTTTGTGTTTTGAGACAGGGTCTTACTCTGTCACCTAGGCTGGGCACAGTCTTGGCTCACTGCAACTTGGCACAGGCTCACTGCAACCTGGCACTCTGTCACCCAGGCTGGGCACAATCTTGGCTCACTGCAACCTGCACCTCCCGGCTTCAAGCAATCCTCCAGCCTCAGCCTCCCAAGTAGCTGGGACCACAGACGTGTGCCCCCATGCCCCGGCTAATTTTTGCATTTTGTTGTACAGACAGGGTTTCACCATGTTGACTAGGTTGGTCTCGAACTCCAGAGCTCAAAGATCCGCCCACCTCGGTCTCCCAAAGTGCTGGGATTACAAGCATGAGCCACTGCACCTGGCCTCTGTGCAAGTTGTAATATCACACTGCTGTATATTTTTTACACAAATTATCTGATACTATGCTTAATGTTTGACATTTATTTTGTTCACTGAGCAATACACTCATTCAACAAGTATTTATTAAGTACTTAACAAATGCCAGACACTATTTTAGGTACTGGGGATGCAAGAGAAATTAAGAAAGACAAAAATCCCTTCCCTGGTTCCCAGATGCTCGTTCCCTTCCATTCCCTCCCTTGGCCCAAGGCTAGGGGTACTTCTGCTGGAGACATCCTTCAGAGCTACTCTCTGTTCTATTTTCTCTAACAGTCCCCAAAGAAAATTTCCATCCCTATAGGAAGATTCAAAAAACCTGGGCAGAAGCAGCTGATGGACCCTTCTCCACATGGAAAAACAAAGCTTACATTCCAAAACAGACACTCAAAAAGGGGAGGGAAAAAAACATAATGTAATCACCCATTTTCAATCATGGCCTCTTAACCACTCCCCAGGAAACCTCTTCAAACATATGAAACATTTCCCTGGAAGAGGGTTCTATTAGAAAAAAATCTACATTCCGCTAAACCAAGTCTTCTGATCACTAAATGGTTCTAGATAATTCACTGCTGTTAAGTAACCAGAGGACAGCCTCAAGACTAATGAAGGTGCCTGCAGATGGCTCAGTAAGCTAGCCTCATCGCATAATTTCCTTTCCCTCCCACTCCCTACTTATAAATTTAAATATTCAAAAAAGAAGGCGGGAGCTTATTCAAACAAAAACAGAATGATGAACAAATATCTCAAGTACATTTTGAAGATACACAATATATTAAATGTTGTTGAGGTTCAGAGTTATGATTACTGGGTACCATTTATTGTCTCCTATGGGACAGGCAACATGACAAGTCTGGTCTGTGCATTAACTCATTCAATCCCAACACAGCCTCACTAGATACACATTATTCCCACTGGGTGCGGTGGCTCATGCCCGTAATTCCAGCACTTTCGGAGGCTAAAGCAGGCGGATCACTTGAAGTCAGGAGTTTGAGACCAGCCTGGCCAACATGGCAAAACCCCATCTCTACTAAAAATAAAAAAACTAGCTGAGTGTGGTGGTGCACCCCTATAGTCCCAGCTACTCAGGAGGCTGAGGCAGGAGAATCACTTGAACTCGGGATGTGGAGATTGCAGTGAGCTGAGATTGTGCCACTGTACTCCAGCCTGGGCAACAGAGGCAAGACTCCAAAAAAAGGATATACATCATTCTCGTTTTGCAGATGAGAAAACTGAGAACAAAGTACATATAAAATACCGAAGGGCACTATAGTGAACATATGCTGATTCTTTTCTACTCAACATCCCCGGCTCCTTTGCATAACCACGCATCCCCCATCCCATGAGGTCCTGGTAATCACACTGCCCTGACCCCTTTGAGCACTCCAACAAAACCGATCACAATACTTCACCTCCAGGGAGGCAAATGACCCAAAGCAGAGCCAAGTTAGAATCTTCCCTGGGATTGTACTAACCTAGATAAGGGAAGATAACCATTGGGCAGGGTGTGGTAGCCAGTCTCCAAAAATAGCACCCAATACCCCAGTCCTCTTGGGATTCATGCCCTTGTGTAGTTTCCTCTCAGGTGGAATTTGAGCAGCCCCAGAGCATGCATCAAACAATAGAAGGTAGCCAAAGAGATCCTATGTTCCTCCTAGGATAACCCCTAAGAAAGCCTGGCAGCTTCCACTTTTGTGTTTTGAAAACCCTGAGCTACCGTCAAGGCTGTCCTACTAGAAAGACCATGTAGCTCAGAGGTCAGCAAGCCTTTTTGAAATGGGCCGAACAGGAATTATTTTGGGCTGTGTAGGCCATTTGATCTCTATCACAACTACTCAAATGCTGTTGTGAGCTGGGCACAGTGGCTCATGCCTGTAATCCAAGCATTTTGGGAGGCCAAGGTGGGAGGATTTCTTGAGGCCAGGAGTTCAAGACCAGCCTAAGTAATCTCATAAGATCCCATCTCTGCATAAAATTTAAAAATTAGCCATTAACGGTGGCATGCGCCTGTAGTTCTAGCTACTGAGGAGGCTGAGACAGGAGGATTGCCTGAGCCCAGGAGTTGGAGGCTGCAGTGAGCTATGATTGCGCTGCTGCACTCCAGCCAGAGTGAGACTTTGTCTCTAAAAAAATAAATAAAATGAAATAAAATGCTGTTATAACGTGAAAGCAGCCATAGACACTGTACAAACACATGGGTATGGCTGTTCCAGTAAAACTTTGTTTACAAAATAGGCATCACAGGCTGTAGTTCCTTGACTTCTGATGTAGAGACCACATAGAGGTGCCTTGTAGACAGCAAAAGGCCCCAAGACTTCATGAAGAGAGACAGGCCCAGCTGGGCCCAGTCTCCCAGCCAGGGCACCAAACAGTGAGTAAGCCCTCTCACACATTCCAGCCCAGGAGAGTCCCAGGTGACAGCAAGCCTGGCCAATGTAATACAGGGCAGAGGAATTCCCAGCTGAGTCCAATCAACCTACACACACGAGAGGTAATACAATAACTTTTTTTTTTTTTTTAAGACAAAGTCTCACTCATTGCCCAGGCTGGAGTGCAATGGTGAGATCTTGGCTCACTGCAACCTCCACCTCCCAGATTCAAATGATTCTCCTGCCTCAGCCTCCCAAGTAGCTGGGATTACAGACGCCCACCACCACGCTCAGTTAATTCTTGTATTTTTAGTAGAGACAAGGTTTCACCATGTTGGCCAGGCTGGTCTCAAACTCCTGACCTCAAGTGATCCGCCGCCTCAGTCTCCCAAAGTGCTGGGACTACAGGCATGAGCCACCGCGCCCAGCCACAATGACTATTGTTTTAAGTCACTAATATTGAGGGTGGTTGGTTGCACAGCAATGTTGTACAAGGCGGGGTTTCTCAAATTCAGCACTACTGGCATTGTGGGCTACATAATTCTGTGTTACAGGGGCTGCTTTGTGCACTGTAAGGTGTTTGGCAGCATCTCTGGCCTCACCCATTAACTGACAGTAGGACCCTTCCCCCCAACCTCACACACCACCATCCCCAGCCAGCTCTGACAACCGAAAACATCTCCAGGGGACAAAATCACCCACTGGTTGAAAAACACTAATGTGAGAGTATGAAACTGGGACACCAGCAGTCAAATGCCCCATCACATGGAAGTCAAGCAAAGTCAGAAACAGGGTGAAGGCAAGGCCGATATATGACTTCATAGGCCCTAGGTACTTTTGCCTTCCTCAGCCCCTTCCTCCATTAAAAACAAAAAAGAATTTGAAAATTATGTTTCGTGGTGCCAGGCATGGTGGCTCAACGCCTGTAATCCCAAAGCTTTTGGGAGGCTGAGGCAGGAAGACTGCTTAAAGCCTGGAGTTTGAGACCAGCCTGGGTAACATAGTAAGACCCTATCTCTACAGAAAAAAGCAAAAATTAGCTGGGCATGGTAGTGTGAGCCTGTAGTCCCAGCCACTGAGGTAGAAGGATTGCTTGAGCCTAGAAGGTTGAAACTGCAATAAGCTGTGATATACCACTGCACTCCAGTCTGGGTCACAGAGCAAGACCTTGTCTCCAAAAAAAACAAAAATTTTATTCTATGACTACATTGGTATAAAGATGAATGTAATCCAGAATCATTATACATTATTACATTCATTTTTTCCTGTAATTTTAAAACAAATTAAAATTTAATTCAGTTAATTAAAACTAATTAAATTCATTAAAATTAAATATCACAGGTCCTAAGCACAGTGCCTACATTGTCTAATAGAAAGTCAGTCCTGAGCGAGTATAAGCATGAGGTCATGGGGTATTATTGAGGTTTGTGGAACCAGCTATGCCTAAAGTTAAAACTTAACTCATTCCTGGATTTCTCAGTTTCATGAGCCAATAAATTCACTCTTTTATTCACACAGGGTCTCACTCTGTCACCCAGACTGGAGTGCAATGGCACAATCATGGTTCATTGAGCCTTGACCTCTCGGGCTCCAGTGATCCTCCCACCTCAGCCTCCTGAGCAGCTGGGACCACGGGTGCAAGCCACCATACCCAGTTAATTTTTGTACTTTTTGTAGAGACAGGGTTTCACCATGTCACCCAAGCTGGTCTTGAACTCCTGGGCTCAAGCGATTCACCCACCTCAGCTTCCCAAAGGGCTGAGATTATAGGTAAGAGCCACTGCACCTGTCCTAAATTCAGTCTTTGAATTGAGTTTGTCACTTGCAACCAAGAAGCCCAACTTACCTGGTCTCCCAGCTATAAGAGGTGCAGCCTGAACTTGAACGTGGATCTATCTTATATAGAACCAGAGTTCTTACCCACTACTATCAACCAGTAACTCATTCTGCCTCAAGTATCTTTCTAGTTTTCTCTCTCAGGACAGTTTTCAAGAAAAAGTTCCCCAAACTTACACTTCCGGACAAAGTTGCTCACATGCTTAATCTTCATCAGAGCAGGCTGACTGCATTCTTCAAAGAGAACAAAGAGGGCATCTAATATCCCTTCTCGGGAAAGAGGAGACATCTGCTGTTGAGTCATAAAGGGTGGTTTCCCCTAAAAACAGCAAACAGCAGATGGAGACACTGTCAATAATGAAAAGCTTTGATCAATAACATCCACACAGAGTAAATTACAAGCCACCAACTCAGCTAACTGCTCACGACATGCTAACAGCACAATTCTGTGGCTTCATTCTTTAAAGCAGCGTCAATCGACAGTCATTATTGTATCACTTCCATGATTCCAGGACTGTGGGTTTCTTTCACCAGCACCTGGGAGGGAAAATTGCACAAGCATGGCCATTAACAAGAAAAGGTCCCTCACTCCTGAGGGTCTGAGGTTAGTGAGAATACTTCCTCTGGATCCTCTGGCTCTGACATGCTTCCATGTTTCTACAATAGGAAACATGGGTTTTTCACTTCTTTCATGTGTGCCCAGGGGTTTATTCATTTAATTTCAGCTTTTTTAATTCATTTGAACAACCTAGAGTAATGAGAACTGAGTGACTATCATAAAGCCAAATTTACTCATGATCTGGAGAAATAGTTACAAACTGGCAGACTGTCTCTAGCCCACAGATATGTTTTGTTTGGCCTGTAGTGTTTAAGATAATTTGAATTATCTGCCAATATTTCAAAATCAGGAGACTCCATACAAAAAAAATAAAAATGGAGTCTCTGGCTTCTCTTGAAACACTGGCAGATCCGGCAACACTGCCTCGTCTTCCTGCCTCGCCTTCCTGCCCGATGACGCTGAGCTGGAGCTGAGTAATGCTGCCCCTCCCAGTAGCAGATGTGTTCGGGAGTTCACTGCAGGTCTGACTCCATCTTCCAACTGGCCCACCGAACTCATTTATACTCACTGCCCAGCCCCCAAAGACATGAGTCTGCAACCCTGGTGTAGAGCAGTGATTCCCACGTGCCAAGCCATGAATAGTGTGGTCTCTTTGCAAAGACGGCCTCCAACAGTTCCTCCAATTCGGTAGGCACATGCTATTCCTTCCTTTAAGCGCTGGAGTCTATTTCTCCTATCTTTGAATCTGTGCCATCTCTGAGACTCTCTTCAACCAAAAGAAAGTGACACAAGAGATACTGTGCCAGTTCAGGGCAGTGCCTTTAAGAAGCTCGTCAAGCGGCCAAGCATGCTGGCTCATGTCTGTCATCCCAGCACTTTGGGAGGCCAAGGCGGGTGGATCACTTGAGGTCAGGAGTTTGAGATCACCCTGGCCAACATGGTGAAACCCTGTCTCTACTAAAATACAAAAATTAGCTGGTCATGGTGGTGGGCGCCTGTAATCCCAACCACTTGGGAGGCTGAGGCATGAGAATTGCTTGAACCCGGGAGTCGGAGGTTGCAGTGAGCCGAGATCACACCACTGCACTCCAGCCTGGGCAACAGAGAAAGACTCCCTCTCAAAAAACAGCAGCTTACCAGTTTCCACTTTTGGGAAGCCGGCCACCATGCAAAGATGCTTGGGCTAGACCAGGGGTGTACAATCTATAGCCCTTGGACCAAATCCAGACCACGGACTTTTTATAAGTTTTACTGGAACACAGCCACATCCATCATTTACATATTGTCTTTAACTGCTTTTGTGCTACCATGGCCAAGTTGAGTGGTTGCAACAGAAACTACAGGACCCACAAAGCCTAAAATATTTATTACTTACAAAAAAAGTTACAAGTCAGCCAGGAGCGGTGGCTCACGCCTGTAATTCCAGCATTTTGGGAGGCCGAGACAGGTGGCTCACAAGGTCAGAAGTTGGAGACCCGCCTGACCAATGTGGTGAAACCCCATCTCCACTAAAAATGCAAAAATTGGCGGGGCGTAGAGGTGAGCGCCTGTAATCCCAGCTACTCAGGAGGCTGGGGCAGGAGAATCGCTTGAACCCAAGAGGCGGAGGTTGCAGTGAGCAGAGATCATGCCACTACACTCCAGCCTGGGCGACAGGTCGAGACTCCATCTTAAAAAAAAAAAAAAAAAGTTACGAGTCCTGGGCTACACTACTGAAAGACCTCATGGAGAACAAAGGCCACGTAAGAAACACTAAGGTGCCCCAGCCAGCAGTCAGCACCCACATGTTCCAGTCCCAGACATAATCCCAGCTTAATGTAGCCCCACAAGTAACCCCAGCTGACATCACAAGATGAAGCAGAAGAACCACCTAGCTGAGTCCAGCCAATCCACAGAATCCTAAGAAAAATAAATCATTGTTGTTTTAAACGTTGAGTGCTTTGTTACACAGCACTGCTGCATTTGAACCACAAGAGCACTGGAGAATTTAAGGAAAAAAAAACAAACACATTATCTGGTCCTATGCCTCCCCTCCCCAACAACCTACTGAATTAGAATTTTCCAGACTGTAGCCTGGGATCTGTTTTATTAACAAGTTCCCCAGCAGGGCGAGGTGGCTCCCACCTGGAATCCTAGCACTTTGGGAGGCCAAAGTGGGAGGATCACTTGAGCCCAGGAGTTCAAGACCAGCCGGGGCAACACAGCAAGACCCCATCTCTACGAACAAACAAAAAAAAATTAGCCAGGTGTAGTGGCATGATCCTGTAGTCCTAGCCACTCGTGAGACTGAGGTAGGAGGATCACTGGAGCCCAAGAAGTCAAGGCTGTAGTAAGCCAAGATTGTGCTGCCACACTCCAGCCTGGGCAACGGAATGACACCCTGGTCCCCAAGAGAGTCAGACCTCAGTCAGGTTTGGGAAGCACTGCATTCAAGGCTACCATATCTGTCACTTTAGTAATAGTTACCACTAACTCAGGAAAATAAAACGCTTTGTCTCTTGTATTCTTCAAGAGTTTAAACCAACTAAAGCAGGGGTTCCCAAATACAGTACTGGGTCTTAACAAAGTTTTCAACAGCCTGCAGTGAAATGAGAAAAAATGAATGCCACATGATATCTTTTTTTATAAAACTAAATGTATTCAAATTTAAAAATGGTCCTTTATTCTGAGATGATGTTCTTCCTGTCTTGTTGTTTCTTAAAATGCCCTTTATGAAATAAAAGGGCAAGAAAATAATAGGTTTTTCTTTTTATTTATTTATTTTTTTAAATATCCTTACTTGGCAAAATAAGAAAACCTGTGTCTACCCAGCAATTTGGGAAGTTTTGCTGGCTCTGAAAGTCTGACAATCACTGACCTCGAACATGTTAGGAAATCCTGTTGAGTAGAAGTAGAAAGGACAAAATGACACTCAGTGTAAGGTACTCACCTGAATGGAAAACAAAATTGCTACTGTATCTCAACCTCATTCAAACAGCACTATATGGGAAAAGAACAAACAGCATCCTTACCTGATCACTCAAGGCAAATGACAGGTATATAATACACTTGCAATAATAGCTTTACTGGGTGGGGGGAACTCAGCATTAAAAAGAGATGAACTGAGGGTTTACCTATAATTCTTCCTGTTATAATGACAAAATACAAGATATACTTAATAAACTCTGACATGCACAGACGGTGTGGCCCAATGGCTATGTGGTCAGCCCTTGGAGTCGGACCAACCAAAGATGGAGTCTGATCTTGGCTCCATCTGCAAAGCCCAATGTGTATGATCTTGGGCAAGGCCTTGTCTACCTCCATATATGTCTATATCTGTTGCTTCCTATTTATGTATTTATTTAGAAACAGGGCCTCATTCTGTCACCCAGGCTGGAGTGCAGTGTCACAATCTCAGCACACTGCAACATCTGCCTCCGGGGCCCCAGCGATGCCCCCACCTCAGCCTCCTAAGTAGCTGGGACTATAGGCACACACCACCATGTCTGGCTAATTATTTATACTTTTTGTAGAGATGGGGTTTCACCATTTTGCCCAGGCTAGTCTTGAACTCTTAGATTCAAGCAATCCACCTGCCTCAGCCTCCTGAAGTACTGGGATTACAGGTGTGAGCCACCACACCTGGCCTGTTGTATCCTAAATAAAAACTTTTTTTTTTTTTGAGACGGAGTCTCGCTCTGTCGCCCAGGCTGGAGTACAGTGGCGCGATCTCGGCTCACTGCAAGCTCCGCCTCCC
>NW_012121709.1:8258789-8261290 GCF_000951035.1 Colobus angolensis palliatus
CTCGGCCTCCCAAAGTGCTGGGATTACAGGCTTGAGCCACCGCGTCCGGCAATAAAAACTTTTTATTTAAAGTTTAAATAAAAATAGTCCTTGCCTCTGTTATGAGGCTGAAGTGGGATACTCAGAAACATGCCAGTTCTATACCAGACACATTGGAAGTCGTAACTATTACATACTCAGCACAATATAAGCCCTTAATAAGTAAGTTGGAAACGTTTTTTTCTTTTTTTTTAAGATACAGGGTCTTGCTCTGTCGCCCAAGCTGAAGTGCAGTGGCACGATCTTAACTCACTGCAACCTGTGCTTCCAGGGCTCAAGCGATCCTCCCACCTCAGCCTCCCAAGTAGCTGGGACTACAAGCACCTGCCATCACAGTCAGCTATTTTTTGTGTTTTTAGTAGAGAAGGGGTCTCACCATGTTGCCCAGGCTGGTCTCAAACTCCTGACCTCAAGCAATCCGCCCGCCTCAGCCTCCCAAAGTGCAAGGATTACAGATGTGAGCCACCACACCCAGCAAGTTAGAGATATTTTGAAGTAGCATGATAAAGGGGCTGAAAAGTAGCAGCACTCCAGTCATCTAAGGTTAAAGACAGACTATTCATTTGTGAAAAATATGTCAAGACTTAAAATGCTGATGGGGATGGTCCCACAGAACAACCTAAGCTTTCAATTGTTTCCACTCTGATCTGTGTAAACACCCAATACCAATATTTTGGAAAAAACAAAAAGTTATCAAGAATACTTCATTGTTCATCACCTTACAGGTATCCTACATAACTACCTTCCTAAATATAATTCCTATTAAGGAAACAGAAATTTAGTATTAATATTATAACTAATACTATTCTATGCTGAGTATTAACAACACTTACCATTTTTTATAAGGGGTTTACTAACAGCCAGGCAAGGTGCTAAATGCTTTATATGTAATATCTCATTTAATCCTCACAACAACCCTGTGGATTAGGTACTACAACCTCTACGTTATTTTTTTGTTTTCTTTTGTTTTGTTTTGAGATGGAGTCTCACCCACTCTGCTGCCCAGGCTGGAGTGCAGTGGCACGATCTCAGCTCACTGCAACCTCCGCCTCCCGGGTCCAAACAATTCTCCTGCTTCAGTCTTTCAAGTAGCTGGGATTACAGGTGCATGCCACCACCACACCCAGCTAATTTTCTATATTTTTAGTAGAGATGGGGTTTCACTACGTTGGCCAGGCTGGTCTCAAACACGTGACCTCAAATAATCTACCCACCTCAGCCTCCCAAAATACTGGGATTACAGGCTACAACCTATTTTAAAGAACAGCAAATGGACTCAGAAAAGGTAACTGACTCACCCAGAGTAACACAGCTAACTAGTACTGGGACTGGGATTCAATTCTAAATCTTCACATTCTCTGTTGTCACCCTGACTTATGAATACATAAATCAAATAAGGATTTCTACTTCACCAGTGTTCCATATACATCAGAAACAAAAGAATTAAAAATCTATTTGGAAGTAATCTTATGACATTAAGTTTTAACACATCTGGGATGACAGAAATGTGTTATCTTGAGAGGAATGAGGGTTAAACAGGTGTGATATTCATCAAAACTTTTTTTAAAATCTTAAAAAACAAACATCCCTGCAATGAAAATGAATAGGATGATACCCACAGAAATTGTAGTTTTAAAAAGCATCTTTGTTCATTTATTTTTTTTTTCTCCAATAAAAGGACAAACTTACCCTGGTGCAGTGACTTACGCCTGTAAGCCCAACACTTTCAGAGGCTGCAACAGGTGGATCACTTGAGCCCAGGAATTCGAGACCTGCCTGGGCAACATGGTGAAACCTCACCTCTACAAAAAATACAAAAATTAGCCAGATGTGGTGGCACACCTGTGGTCCCAGCTACTTGGAAAGCTGAAGTGGGAGGATCGCTTGAGCCCGGGAAGTCAAGGCTACAGTGAGCCATGATTGTGGCAATGCACTCCAGCCTGAGCCACAGAGCAAGACCCTGTCAATCAATTAATGAACTTTAGTACAGAAGTGTAAAGTGTGAGAAATATGAAAAGATCTCCCTCCTAAGGCAAGTTCAGCTATCTACTTCTGCACAGTGTCCTTTTTCCAAAAGAATCAGTGCATATAAAACTCCAAATAGAAGGCCAGGTGCAGTGGCTCACACCTGTAACCCCAGTGCTTTGGGAGGCCAAGGCAGGAGGCTCACTTGAGTTCAATATCAGCCTGGGCAACATTGTGAGACCCCATCCCTACAAAAAATTTAAAAAATAACTGGGTATGGTGGCACAGGCCTAGAGTCGACAGAAGACCTTGTTTCAAGCAAAACAAAACAGAATTTCTCCTAAAATATTATCCCTGGTCCTATAATGAAAGCAAGCCGGGCACAGTTCATGCCTGTAATCCCAGCACTTTGGGAGGCCAAGGCAGGTGGATCACTTGAGGTCAGGAGTTTGACCCCAGCCTGGCCAACATGGTGAAACCCCATCTCTACTAAAAAT
>NW_012121709.1:8262047-8283136 GCF_000951035.1 Colobus angolensis palliatus
AACCCGGGAGGCGGAGCTTACAGTGAGCTGAGATCCGGCCACTGCACTCCAGCCTGGGCGACAGAGCGAGACTCCGTCTCAAAAAAAAAAAAAAAGAAAAGAAAAAAGAAAATTAGCTACCACTCCAGTTTTAGGAAGCTCAGTCTAATCATGGAGATTAAACACCAGATTTTAACTCACCGTAACAGGAGGTGATACACTTATCTGACATACTCTCTTACTTATCAATGTGTCTATTATCTCCCCCCTTAGAATGGAAGCTCCACAAGGGCAGAGATTTTTGCCCCCACGCGGTGGGGGCACACATAGCCTGGCACAAAAATAGGTGCGAATAAATAGTTATTAAATGAATGACTAAAATAAGCAAACTATATATAGTTTGTTGGAAGGTGTTAAGTGCTATGAGGTAAAAAAACCGAGCAAGATAAGGGCAATGGGGGTGAGACGGTGCAATTTTTAGTGTGGTCAAGTAAGACTTCACAGAGAAGCCACCATTTGACCCAAGACTTGAAGACCTGAAGCGGGTGACCGGCAAGCCATGTTGATATCTGGGGAAAGAAAGATATCCGTGGCAAAGGAAACAGCCAAGTCAAAAGCACTGAGGCAGGACCTGGCCTCTCCAACAATAACAGGGAGGCCAGAGGGACTGGAGCAGAGCGAAAGAGGCGGGGGCATCAGGAGGTGGTGGGGTGGGCATGAGGTATGAAGACACAGAAAGGTTAAGAAAATTGCTATCACGCAGGTAATAAGGAACTGGCTGACTACACTGGGCAGAATAATGCAGTTAGCGCTGACAGGAGGCAGAGCTGAAGAGACATAGGGTTCCGCCTGGTTTAGGGGAGGAGCAAGCCTCCCGCCCCGGCACCACCCGGCAGACCCCTCGGCTCCCGAGGAGGGTGGGCGCGCGCACAGCCAGCCTGGGAAGACCCTCCAGGCCTCCCGCAGCCCTAGGGGTGGAAGCACCGCCCTCCCCGCGACGGGAGGGAAAGCCGGGACTGGTGTGGGTGGAGGCGGCCGTCCCCTGGCCTTGCGGAGCAGGGTGCAGTAGAATTGGGTCTAGGGGCTCAGACTCACGCTCTGCGGACCCGGCTGGTCTGCGATCTGCTCCGCCCCGCGCCTCCCGCCGCCGCGTTTGAACCAGAGGAACGGCGCGGGAGGGTCTCAGCCGTGTCTGGACCAATCAGCGTGCTCGCTCCTATGATAGACATGGGCTTCTCAGCCAGGCCCCGCCCACGTATTTAAAGTGATGGAGAAAGTGAAAAGGAGAGCCAATCAAATTGCATCTTCCTTTGACTCGCGACCAATGGGATAAAGGGAAGGGCAAAGTCGGCTGGGCAGGTCTTGGCGGTTTGAAATTGGCGGTTAAGCAGGATGCTGCGTTTGGGGACGCGACTGTTTATCTAGGATCCCTGAGGAGGTCGCCTGGGCGCTGTCCCCTGCTCTCGGCCACCTGCGAGGAGGTAGGCAGCCAGGTTACTCAGCCTGGTCTTCTTTCTCTCTCATGCGGCTAAGGTGGAAGTACTTGTCACCTGGGGAAACCCAGTGGTTCTCTGCTACAGCTGAGGCGGCGAATGTTTTGAGGTTGACTTCAACCTACCTTGATTACTCTATCTCCCGGCTGACTGCCCTGCAAGGAGTTGATGAAAGTCATTGAGGCTGCCTGAAAGGACACTTTAAAATAAATTATAGAAGAGATACTTGAAACAGGCACTTCACCAAAACGGAAATCCAGATGACCAACAAATGTATGAAAGGTGTCAACCTCGTTCATAATCAGAAAATATGAAAAATAAAGTCACAATGAGAAACAATAACACTCAGATTCGAGAACAACAACAAAAAAAGGATGTGACAGTGTTTGCGAAGATGTAGAGGTACACACATTTATACAGTACCCGTAGACGTGTAAATGGACACAATCTCTGAAATTAAAAAAAAGAAAGTATGGCACTATTTGCTAACATTGAAGATTTGTGCATTCTATGACTATTGCTAGGAGTAGTTTCTCTACCTAAGAAAAACTCCTATTTATTTATTTATTTATTTATTTTTTGAGACGGAGTCTCGCTCTGTCACCCAGGCTGGAGTGCAGTGGCCGGATCTCAGCTCACTGCAAGCTCCGTCTCCCGGGTTCCCGCCATTCTCCTGCCTCAGCCTCCCGAATTGCTGGGACTACAGGCGCCCGCCACCTCGCCCGGCTAATTTTTTGTATTTTTTTAGTAGAAACGGGGTTTCACCGTGTTAGCCAGGATGGTCTCGATCTCCTGACCTCGTGATCCGCCCATCTCGGCCTCCCAAAGTGCTGGGATTACAGGCTTGAGCCACCGCGCCCGGCCTATTTATTTATTTATTTTGAGGCGAAGTCTTGCTCTGTCTCCCAGGCTGGAGTGCAATGGCACGATCTCGCCTCACTGCAACCTCCGCCTCCCAGGTTCAAGCTATTCTCTTGTCTCACCCTCCCAAGTAACTGGGATTACAGGCACACACCACCATGCCCAGTTGTTTGTATTTTTAGTAAAGATGGGGGTTTCACCATGTTGGCCAGGCTGGTCTTGAACTCCTGACCTCAAGTGATCCCGCCCACCTCGGCCTCCCAAAGTGCTGAGATTACAGGCCTTAGCCACCGCTCCCAGCGAGAAACTCCTACTTATGTACACCAAGAGATGTATATAAGAATATAAAATAGTGTTGGCAAAAAACTGGAAGCGACATAAATGTCCATCAGCAGTAGAAAAGACAAAATTGTATATTGCAGTGTTTTCATAAACAATGAACAAGAATAAACTGCAACTAACCACAATGACATAATGAGTCTCAAAACAAGGCCTAATGAAGGAAGCAAGACAATGACATATGATTCCATTCATATAAATTCCAAAAGCGAACAAAACAAAGCAACGTAGTTTAAGGAGGGATGTATTTAGGTTGATGCAAATCATTGAGGTTTTTGCCTGCCTTTTTTTTTTTTTTTTTTGAGACAGAGTCTCGCTCTGTCGCCCAGGCTGGAGTGCAGTGGCTGGATCTCAGCTCACTGCAAGCTCCGCCTCCCGGGTTCACGCCATTCTCCCGCCTCAGCCTCCCGAGTAGCTGGGACTACAGGCGCCCGCCACCTCGCCTGGCTAGTTTTTTGTATTTTTTAGTAGAGACGGGGTTTCACCGTGTTCACCAGGATGGTCTCGATCTCCTGACCTCGTGATCCGCCCGTCTCGGCCTCCCAAAGTGCTGGGATTACAGGCTTGAGCCACCGCGCCCGGCCAGGTTTTGGCCATTTTTAAAAGTAATGACAAACCCATAAAGAAAGCAAAAGTCAGAATACTAGTTACCTGATGGAGGCCTTTCAGCGTGTTGGGGTGCTGCTATGATCTATTTCTTAACCTAGGTAGCAACAATATGGATGTGGTTTTATAATGATTAAATTGTGTGTATGTGTGTGCACACGTGTGTATGTGTATGTTCTGTTTATAAATGTAAAGTCTTTTTCGTACTCTCCTAATTCTATAGTAGACAGAACTGGAGATGTGTTCTCTCACAACTTGCACACACACACACGCACACCAGCACTTGATTAAAGCTACAGGCTTGCTTAGTACACATTTGTTTAGTTTTTTTCGTTCCCTAAACATAACTTACTTCTTGTTCCCGGGGCCAGTAATGGATAGCTACTATTTATCAAGCACCTTTTTTTTTTTTTTTTCTTAGACAAAATCTCACTCTGTCACCCAGGCTGGAGTTCAGTGGCACAATCACAACTTACTGCAGCTTCCACCTCTCCAGGCTCAAGTGATCATCCCACCTCAGCCCTCCCAGTAGCTGGAACACACAGGCATGTACCACCATGCCTGGCTAATTTTTTTTTTTTTTTTGTAGAGATGGAGTCTCCCTGTGTTGCCCAAGCTGATCTCAAACTCCTGGACTCAAGCAATCATCCTGCCCAACCTCCCAAAGTGCTGGGATTAAGGTGTGAGCTACTGCGCCCAGCCCAAAAACTTCTATGTAAAGAAAATAACTGGCTGGACCCAATGGCTCATGCCTGTAATCCCAACACTTTGGGAGGCCAAGGTGGGCGGATCACTTGAGCTCAGAAATTTGAGACCAGCCCGACCAATGTGGTGAAACCCCATCTCTACTAAAAATACAAAAATTAGTCTGGCATGGTGGTAAACACCTGTAATCCCAGCTACTCAGGAGGGTAAGGCAGGAGAATCACTTGAACCTGAGAGGTGGAGGTTGCAGTGAGCCAAGATCTCGCTCGCCACCGCACTCCAGCCTGGGTGAGAGAGTGAGACTCTGTCTTAAAAAAAAAAAAAAAAAAAAATTATCATTAGCTGAGTGAGCTGAGAGCTTTCTAGGTGCGAGCCATATTCCTTCAATAGCCCCTGAAGTAGGCACTATTATTAGCATCTGCCTCTATGGAAAGGAGCCACTCTCCTGCTGGCTCAGATGCAAATATCCCAGATATTCCTTGGTTCCCAAAGATGTGTTCCCATAACTGATATGAGCAACACTTTCAGGTGGCAAAAAAAAGTCACTTATGTGTTAAATTATATATTTTACTGTGTGTTAGGAAAAACTATAGCTAGCCCATCAAACCAAGTATTTTATAGATGATACCACTTGGGGTGAGACCAAAGGAAATATTTAAGAAGAAAAAATGAGCCAGTAAATGAAATATTAAGTAATCAGTAGTACAGGTTGCACATGGGTATAGCTTTAGAACAAATCTTGAAATTTCGGAAACACCACATCATTTGACATAATTCTCAAGCAAGTCTCTGAAGTAGGCACTATTGTTAGCAACCCCATTTTACCAGCAGAGAAATTCAAGCTTACAGAAATTAAGTCACACACTAGTCAACAGTGGAGCCAGGACCTGAACTGGTCCTTTCATTCTAAAGCCCGTTTTGATAACCACCAAACTGTATTGACTTATGTTTATCCCAGCACCTAGCACATAATATTTATAAATATTTGTGGACTAAATGATGAACTCTAACTCCATGTCTATTTGATTACAATTTAATTACTTCTTCCAGCCTACCAACAATCAACTTTGTAGGCTCTCCATAGAAGTGTATTAAATTTACAAATGAATTGCCTTCTGATTCTACACACTACTTATTATACCTTCTCAGGGTGCAGGTATGTCTGGAAGCAGTGGTTCACAACCTTGCATTCACATTGAGATCACCTGGGAAGCTTTAAAAGAACATTGACACCTGGACCCCATCCTTGGAGATCCTCATTTCATTGTTCCAGAATCAAGCTTAGGAATTGGGAGTTGGTCAAGCTGCCTAAGTGATAAGGTTTGGCTGTGTCCCCACCCAAATCTTATCTTGAATTCCCACCTGTTGTGGGAGGGACGGAGTGGGAGATAGTCGAATCATGGTGGCAGGTCTTTCCTGTGCTGCTCTCATGATAGTGAATAAGTCTTACGAGATCTGATGGTTTTATAAGGGGGAGATTCCCTGCACAAGCTCTCTTCTCTTGTCTGCCGCCATCCACGTAAGATGTGAGTTGCTCCTCCTTGCTTTCTGCCATGATTGTGAGTCCCCAGCCATGTGGAACTGCAAGTCCATTAAACTTCTTTCTTTTGTAAATGCCTGGTCTCAGGTATGTCCTTATCAGCAGTGTGAAAACAGACTAATACACCAAGTGACCCCACTGTGCAGCCAATGTCATGAACCACTTGCCTAGAAAGGGCGAATATACTACTAACTAAATGTCAAACTGTATTTTTCATTGTAATTTAACAAATTGACAATGTGACTTTATTATCAGTCTTTGTTAACAAGAGTCTGCCCCTATGGAGAGGACCCACTCTCACGCTGGCTCAGATGTAAAGTGGAGACCTCAGAATGGGCCCTCCAGTCCTTGCTCTGTGATCCACCACGGTGAAACCAAAGAGAGTGATGGCTAAGTAATTTAACAGAAGGAGACCAGGGAGTATGGGTTATGTTCAGCTTAAGTAAGGATTGAATTCTAAAATAAGTGTTTCATGTTTTCATATTTGGAGCCTTAAGTGAAGATGGGTATACAAAAGGAAGAGATTCCCAAGCACTACACACAAGCAAAAGACATGCAACTTGGTTTCCTCTCCTCTTTCTTCTCTCCTTTTCTCTTCTTTCCCCTCACTTTCTCTCATTCCAATGGGGTTCCATTTGAGGTTTTAAACTGAAATGGAGGCCAGGCATGGTGGCTCAGCCTGTAATCCTGGCATTTTGGGAAGCCAAGGCATAAGGATCACCTGAGGTTGGTCAGGAGTTCAAGATCAACTTGGCCAAGATGGTGAAACTCCATCTCTACTAAAAATGTAAAAAAAATCGGCCAGGCAGGGTGGCGCACACCTGTAATCCCAGCTACTCAGGAGGCTGAGGCAAGAGAATCACGTGAACCCAGGAGGCAGAGGTTGCAGTGAGCCAAGATCTCACCATTGCACTTCAGCCTGGGTGACATTTTTATTTTATTTTTATTTTTAAAATAAAATTAAACATTAAACTTTTATTAAAAATTAAATTAAAACTTTTATTAAAAATTAAAATTAAACTGAAATGGAAATCAAATTCTAGACACTTGATCTTACTTCTTTCTAGCCTAGCAACAGTCAACTTTGTAGACTCTCAGTAAAAGTTTATTGAATTCACATATGAACAAAATTCTGCTTCTACACACACCATTTAACCTCTTTGAGCCTAAATTTATGCCTGGCTATTGTGAGATTTAGAAGCTAAGAGATGTGAAACGCTTTGTAAAATCTAAAGCCAGCAACTCACAAACTGGGAAAAAAATTTGTAAATCAAATATCTAATGAGAAACTAGCATCCATTATGTATAAAGAATTCCTACAATCTGACAATAAAAAACAAATAGCCCAAGTTAAAAACAAGCAAAAGATTTGAAGAGACAATTCTCCAAAAAGTATATGCCAATAGCCAAAAAGCACGTGAAAAGATGCCCAACAACATTAGTCATGAGGGAAATGCAAATCAAAATCACAATAACACTTCACGTCCCCTAGGATAGTTATAAATAAACAGAAAGACAATAACAAGTACTGTTGAGGGTGTAAGAAAATCAATCCCTCCTAAGCTGCTGGTGGGAAGGTAAAATGATGCAGCCACTTTGGAAAACAGTTTGGCAGTTCCTCAAAAAGTTAAACATAGAGCAACCATATGACCCAACAATTTCCTCCCTAGGCATATAACCAAAAGAAATAAAAATATGGCCAGGCACGGTGGCACACGCCTGTAATCCCAGCACTTTGGGAGGCCGAGGCGGGCGGATCACGAGGTCAGGAGATCGAGACCATCCTGGCTAACACGGTGAAACCCCGTCTCTACTAAAAATACAAAAAATTAGCCAGGCATGATGGCGGGCGCCTGTAGTCCCAGCTACTCGGGAGGCTGAGGCAGGAGAATGGCGTGAACCCGGGAGGCCGAGCTTGCAGTGAGCCGAGATTCCGCCACTGTACTCCAGCCTGGGCAACAGAGTGAGACTCCTCTCAAAAAAAAAAAAAAAGAAATAAAAACATATATCCACACAAAAACTTGTATACATGTGGTCCTAACAGCACTATTCACAAGAGCCAAAAAGTGGAAACTAACCAAATGTCCATCAACTGATGAATGGATAAACAAAAGATGGTATCACCATGCAATGGAATATTATTTGACCATAAAAAGGAATGAACCACTTAAACATGCTAAGATGTGGATGAGCCTCAAAAACATTATGCTCAGTGAAAGAATGCAGATGCAAAAGGCCACATATTGTAAGATTCCATTTGCATGAAATATCTAAGAGTATGTAAATCCGTAGAGAGGAAAGGTAGATTAGTGGGCTGTGGAGATAGGGAAATAGGAAGTGATTACTAACAGGTACTGGGTACAGAGTTTCCTTCTTTCTTTCTTTTTCTGTATTGTCAGTGTATTTTATTTTAGCGACTTCAATAGGTATGTAGTGGATCCACTGTGGTTTTTGTTTTCAGATTTTATTCTTTTAGAGAAGTTTTAGGTTCACAGCAAAATTGAGAGGAAGGTACAAAGATGTCCCTTATATCCCCTGTCCCCACACAGATGTACCCTGCCCCATTATCACTATCCTCCACCAGGGTGGTACATTTGTTATAATTGATTAATTGAATGAAGCTTTATTATCTCCCAGCAATTTGGGAGGCTGAGGTGGGAGGATTGCTTGAGCCCAGGAGTTCAAAACCAGCCTGGACAACATAGCAAGACCCTGTCTGTATAAAAAAAAATTTTTTTAATTAACTGAGGCATGGCGGCACACACCTGTAGTCCCAGCTACTCTGGTGGCTGAGATGGGAGGATCGCTTGAGCCTGGGAGGTCAAGACTGCAGTGAGCTATGATTGCATCATTGCACTCCAACCTGGGCAACAGAGCAGGAGCCTATCAAAAAAGAAAGGAAAGAGAGGGAAGGAGGGAGGGAAAAGAGAGAGGAAAGAGGAAGGAAGGAAGGAGGGAAAAGAGAGAAGGAGAAAGAGAGGGAGAAAGAAAGACAGAAAAAAGAAAGGGAAAGAAAGGAGAGAAAGAGGAAGAAACATTATCACTCAAAATCCATGGTTTACACTCTTGGTATTATACATTCTGTGGGTTTGAACAGGTGTATAATGACATGCATCCACCAATATAGCATCATACAAAGTCTTTTCACTGCCCTAAAAATCCTCTGTGCTTTGCCTATTTATTCATTCTTTCATTTCTCCAATCCCTGGCAACCACTGATATTTTTACTGTCTCCATAGTTTTACCTTTTCCAGAATGTCATATAGTTGGAATCAGTAGGTAGTCTTCTCAGATTGGTGTCTTTCACTTAGGAATACGCATTTAAGTTTCCTCTGTGTTTTTTACATGACTTGATACCTCATTTCTGTTTAACACTGAATAATATTCCATTGTCTGGATATACCACAATTTATTTATTCGTGACCTGCTGAAGGACCTCTTATTTTCTTCCAAGTTTTGGCAGCTGTGAATAAAGCTGTTATAGAGAGCCACGTGCAGGTTTTTGTGTGGACATGTTTTCAGTTCCTCTGGATAAATACCAAGGAGTGTGATTGCTAGATTATATTGTAAGAATATGTTTACTTTTTTTTGCTTTTTTTTGTTGTTGTTTTGCTTTTGTTTTTTGAGATGTTGTCTTGCTCTGTCGCCCAGGTTGGAATGCAGTGGCACGATCTCTGCTTACTGCAAGCTCCACCTCCCAGGTTCATACCATTCTCCTGCCTCAGCCTCCTGAGTAGCTGGGACTACAGGCGCCCACCACCACGCCTGGCTGGTTTTTGTATTTTTAGTAGAGACGAGGTTTCACCATGTTAGCCAGGATGGTCTTGATCTCCTGACCTTGTAATCCACCTGCCTCAGCCTCCTAAAGTGCTGGGATTACAGGCTTGAGCCATTGTGCCCGGCACTTTTTTTTATAAGGAAACACATAACTGTCTTCCAAGTGGCTGTACCATTTCGCATTCCCACCAGCAATGAATGAAAGTTCCTGTTGTTCCACATCCTTGCCAGCACTTGATATTGTCGGTGTTCTGGATTTTGTCCATTCTAATAGGTGTGTAGAGAGTTTCTTTTTGGGATGACAAAAATGTTCTGGAATTAGTAGTGATGATTACACAACTTTGTAAATATACCAAAACTCACTGAATTGTACACTTTTCAAGAGTAAAATTTGTGATGTGAATTATATCTCAATTTTGAAAATATTTTTAGAGATGGGGTCTCACTCTGTTACCCAGGCTGGAGTGCAGTGGCACAATCATAGCTCTCTGTGACCTTGAACTCCTGGGCTCAAGTGATCTTCCCGCCTCGGCCTCCAAAACCGCTAGGACTACAGGTGCACGCCACTATACCCAGTTTGTTTGTTGTTTGTTAGTTTGTTTTTGTAGAGAGAAGATCTCACTTTATTGCCCAGGCTGGTCTTGAACTCCTGGCCTCAAGGGATCCTCCCAGAACATTGGGATTACAGGCATGAGCCACTGTGCCTGGCCTCAATTTTTGTAATGTAAAAAAATTTCTAAAGCCAGTATATAAATGTGAAACATCATTGTAACTCAGGGTTTCTCAGCCCCGGGATTGTTGATATTTGGGGCTAGATAATTCTTTGTTGTCGAGGCTCTGTCCTGTGCATTGTAGTATCCCTGGCCTCCACCCACTAGCACACACACCCCAGCCGTGGCAATGTCTAGACACTGTCAAATATCCCCTGGAGGACAAAATCACCCGGGATTGAAAAGCACCTGCTATAACTGTATGATGTGAACATTCTCAATGAATTCATTAAATATACTTTAATAGGCCGGGCGCGGTGGCTCAAGCCTGTAATCCCAGCACTTCGGGAGGCCGAGACGGGCGGATCACGAGGTCAGGAGATCAAGACCATCCTGGCTAACACGGTGAAACCCCATTTCTACTAAAAAATACAAAATACTAGCCGGGCGAGGTGGCGGGCGCCTGTAGTCCCAGCTACTCGGGAGGCTGAGGCAGGAGAATAGCGTGAACCCGGGAGGCGGAGCTTGCAGTGAGCTGAGATCCGGCCACTGCACTCCAGCCTGGGCGACAGAGCGAGACTCCGTCTCAAAATAAATAAATAAATAAATATACTTTAATTAAGTCAGCAGAGCTCACAAAACAACCAAAATACGTTGCTCAGTTTTTAAATATTATGACAATTTTAACTGATTATTAGAACTTTCATTCTGATCCCATCACTTTCCCAGTGTTTTCTCCAAGTATGAACAAATGATTTTCGATGGTTTTATCCCTCCTTGACCTGAGACAAAGCTTTTAATGAGAAAAGCTAAATTTTCAAAACTCAATTAAGTGGTAATTAGCCTCCCTGCCATTTGATTTAGGCAATTTTTCTACGGTGCTTGGATATGTTCATTAATTGTGTTTCTTCAAAATGTTATAAGGTATAAAAACATACCTCTAATCCTTCAGCCCACTGACTTCAGGAGTGTTTTATAATTCCCAATCCATTTATAATGCAAGAAACTTAGGCACCTGATTCACACCAGCTATTCTCTAAGGACAGCTTAAAAAAAGAGGCATCAAATTCGTACAGTGGTCCGGGTCCCCGCTCTGTATACTTAACATAATTGTTACTGATGTCTAATCTACTAGAAAGGGACTAGATTAATGTCAATCTCTCAAAATTGATGCAATGCATATACTTATTGGAAACTGTGTCTCATGCCTTGGCTAAGCTCCAAGAAGCCAAATATCTTGTCATAGGAATATGATTAAACCTGCCCTACGTCAGACAGGCACAGTGCCTCACACCTGTAATCTCAGCACTTTAGAAGGCAAGGTGGGTAGATCACTTGAGGCAAGGAGCTTCAGACCAGCCTGGGCAACATGGCAAAACACCATGTCTACAAAAAAATACAAAATTTAGCCAGGCATGGTAGTGTGTGCCTGTAGTCCCAGCTACTTGGGGGACTGAGGTGAGACTATTGCTTGAGCCCCAGATGGGGAGGCTGCAGTGAGCTGCACTCAAGCCTGGGTGACAAAGCAAGACTCTGTCTAAAAAAAAGTTTTTTTTAGTTTTATATATATAATTGTTTAAATTATATTATTTTTTATTAATATATATATTAATTTTTAAAATAAATAAATAAATTTAATTGACTCTCAACCTTTCCTGTCAACCTAATATTTATTATTTTTATTTACTTATTTATTTTTTGAGACAGAGTCTCACTCTGTTACCCAGGCTGGGGTGCAATGGCGCCTTCTCGGCTCACTGCAAGCTCCGCTCCCAGGTTCACACCATTCTCCTGCCTTAGCCTCCCGAGTAGCTGGGACTACAGGCGCCTGCCACCACGCCCGGCTAATTTTTTGTATTTTTAGCAGAGATGGGGTTTCACCGTGTTAGCCAGGATGGTCTCGATCTCCTGACCTCGTGATCTGCCCGCCTCGGCCTCCCAAAGTGCTGGAATTACAGGCTTGAGCCACCACGCCCGGCCCTAATATTTATTTTTTAAGTCCCTCTCCTATGCCCACGCACTCAAGCTGCACAGGATAATCCTCTTCTCTTCTCTTCTCTTCTCTTCTCTTCTCTTCTCTTCTCTTCTCTTCTCTTCTCTTTTCTTTTCTCTTCTCTTCTCTTTTGAGAGACAGGATCTCACTATGTTGTCCAGGCTGGTGTCAAACTCCTGAGCTCAAGTGATTTTCCCACCTCAGTCTCCCAAAGTGCTAGGGTTACAGGCATGAGCCATCTTACCTGGTCAAGAGCAAGAATCATGCCTCTCTTGGTGCAGGCGACAATCCTCAATATCTTACACAGTGCCTGGCCTTTGGTAGGCTCTCAATAAATTTGTATTCTCTGAATTAATGTGTGAATAAATGAATCCATGCACCTATAATTCAATAAAGTGCTAGATATAAAGGTCAGGTGTAAAAGCCACTCTGCTTTAAGTTTTCATATAAGAATTTTGTGACTGTTGATGGGTTTGAATCGAAACATGGAATAAATATCTAGAAGCAGTCATCCTGGGGAAGAACAAAAAAACACAGAAAGACATCAGTAAAAGCCTTTCAAGAGACAAATAGAGGCCAGGCTCAGTGGCTCAACCTGTAATCCCAACACTTTGGGAAGCCAAGGCAGGTGGATGACTTAAGGTCAGGAGTTCGAGACCAGCCTGGTCAACATGGTGAAACCCTGTCTCCACTAAAAATACAAAAACTAACTGGGCACGTTGGTGGGTACCTGTAATCCCAGCTACTCAGGAAGCTGAGGCAGGAGAATAGCTTGAATCTGGGAGGCAGAACAGGACAGGGATTTTCACACTGCTTTTCCATACAATGTCTGGAATCTATAGATAACACAAGCAGTTAGATCAGGGTTTGATTTTTAACTACCAGACCCAGGACGCGCAGGGCTATCTGCCTGTGGATTTCATTTCTGCCTTTTAGTTTTTACTTCTTCTTTCTTTGGAGGCAGAAACTGGGCATAAGACAGGGGTGGTCTCCTCCATTAGAGGCAGGGTCTTGCTATGTTTCCCAGGCTGATCTTGAACTCCTGGCTTCATTTAATCCTCCTGCCTCGGCCTCCCAAAGGGCTGGGATTACAGGCATAAGCCACCATATCCAGCCTATAAAAATACAATTTCTTCTGTTATGGTGCTAGAGGTCAAAAGACCAACACAGGTATCACATACTAAGATCAAAGTATTGGAGTCTCTGAGAGAAAATCCTTATTCTTGCCTTTTTCAGCTTTTAGAAACCACCTACATTCTTTGATTCATGGCTTCATTTGCCATCTTCAAAGTGAATAATGTAGCAAATGGAGCATCTTGATTCTCTCCTTCTCTCTTGTTTCCACTCTCTTTCTGACCCCTTTATTTATCACATTCACATTTCCTTATCTTTCTGGCCTTCTTCTTTTCTTCTTTCTTAAAAATATTTTTTATATTTTTAAATTTTTTTCTGAGAATCTCACTCTGTCACCCAGACTGGAGTGCAGTAGCACTATCTCAGCTCACTGCAACCTCTGCCTACTGGGTTCGAGCAATTCGTGTGCCTCAGCCTCCCAAATTGCTGGGATTACAGGCGCCACCACACCCAGCTAATTTTTGTATTTTTAGTAGAGATGATTGACCAGGCTGGTCTCGAACTCCTGACCTCAAGTAATCCACCCACCTCAGCCTCCCAAAGTGCTGGGATTAAAGGCGTGAGCCACTGTGCCCAGTCCCTCCTTCCCTCTTATAAAGACTCTTGTATCTCTGTATCTGGATAATCCCGAATAACTCCCCCATCTCCAGATTTTAAATTTAATCGCATTTGCAAAGTCCCTTTTGCTATGAGGTAATATACCCATGGGTTCTAGGGAATGGAATGTGGATACCTTTGAGGCACTGCTATTGGGCCTACCAGAAAGGCTGAAGAAAAGTTAGTGCAGGCAAGAACAGGTGAGGTCAAAGACATTCCTTTTTAATGACTAAACGCTTATGCATTACAAAGAACTATCTTTGCAATTTCATTCTTTAAGACTAACTGAATTGGCCTTTTCCATGATCAATAATATTGGGTTGCACTTTTCTACTCTTTTTGCTTTTAGGCTGCTTTTGTAATGTTTTCCCTATTTCCGAACTTCTAATAAAGTGAAGACACTTGGAGAGGCTGACTGCAAGAGGCATTAGTTCAGCTTTCTGTGTGAGAAAGATCTACAGAACCCGAATATTTCTATTTGGGGCATGTATATATTGGCAAAAACACTGTCCAGTCTTGCATAGCTCTTTGCTTAAATTATTATTATTATTATTTTTTGAGACAGGGTCTCACCATGTTGCCCAGGCTGGAGTGCAGTGGTATGACCTCAGTTCACCGCAACCTCCGCCTCCCAGGTTCAAGCCATCCTCCTGCCTCAGCCCCTGCAGTAGCTGGGATTACAAGCACTCGCCACCATGCCCAGCTAATTTTTATATTTTTAGTAGAGACGGGGTTTGGCCATGTTGGCCAGGCTGATCTCAAACTCCTGACCTTAGGTCCTCCACCTGCCTCTGCCTCCCAAAGTACTCGGATTACAGGGGTGAGCCACCACGCCATGCCATCTAAACCATTTTTAGTGTACAGTTCAGTGGTAGTAAATGCATTCATATGGTTGTACAACCATCACCACCCTCCATACACAGAACTCTTTTCATCTTGCAAAACTAAAACTCCATCCCCATTAAACACAAACTCCCCATTCTCCACTCCCCAAACCCCTGGAAACTACCATTCTACTTTCTGTCTCTGGAATTTTGACTACTATAGGTACCTCATATAAGCAGAATCATATAATATTTGTTCTTTTGTGACTGATTTGTTTCCCTTAACACAAGTTCATCCATGTTGTAGCATGTGTCAGAATTTCCTTCCTTTTTAAAACTGAATAATAGTCTATTGTATGAGAAAGGGTGTTGCTCTGTCACTCAGGCTGGAGTGCAGGTGTGTGATCAGGGCTCACTGCAAGCTCCAACTTTTGGGCTCAAGCAATTCTCCCACCTCAGCCCCCTGAGTAGCTGGGATGGCAGGCACACACCACCACGTCGTTTTATTTTTTGTGGTTTTTTTTTTTTTTTTTGAGACAAGGTCTTGCTCTTGCCCAGGCTGGAGGGCAATGGTGTGATCTTGGCTCACTGAAACCTCTGCCTCCCAGGTTCAAGCAATTCTCATGCCTCAGCCTCCCAAGTAGCTGGGATTACAGGTCTGCACTACTATGCCCAGCTAATTTTTGTATTTTCAGTAGAGATGGGGATTTCACTGTGTTGACGAGGCTGGTTTCAAACTCCTGACCTCAGGTGATCCACCCACCTAGGCCTCCCAAAGTGCTGGGATTACATGTGCAAGCCACTGTGCCCGGCCCCCATTCATCTGTTGATGAGCACTTGAGTTTACTTCTACCTTTTGGCTATTGTGAATAATATGTACAAATATCTCTTTGCATCCCTGATTTTAATTATTTTGAATATATCTCCAGAAGTGGAATTGCTGGATCATAAGGAAATTCTATTTTGAGTTATTTAAGGAACCACCATTCTGTTTCCCACAGTAGCTGCATCATTTTACATTCCCAGCAATGCACCAGGGCTCCAATTTATCTAAATCCTCGTCAACACTTGTTGTTTTCTGTTTGGCAGTAGGCGTCCTAATGGGTGGGAAGTGGCATCTCCTTGCATAGTTCTTTGAAGCTGTCACATCAGCCCTTTACTTCCCACATATTACATAAAGGGAGAGTGCCAGCATATGCCCTCCATAGCCTTAATTCTGAACTCCTGACTTCCATTTCCTGGTCTACCCAGGGAGAACTGGACAGAAACTGAAGGAGCCATGATGTTCTCCAAAATGAAGCACAAGGAAACAGGTTTAAGCCAGCTGGTTCCCAAGCTAGGCTAGGAGACTTTACAGATGATCAAACTTCCAAATGTGTGTGTGTGTGTGTGTGTGACTGATATAGGATTGCAACAACTTATTTTGCAAAGTAAGAACTTTTTTTAAATGTTTAATGTTATTTTATAATATTTTTGTTTTATAATACTTTATTTTGTTTTATTTAAAGACAGAGCCTTGCTATATTGCCCAGGCTGGAGTATGGTGGCTATCCACAAGAATGATCATAGCTCACTGCAGCCTTGAACTCCTGGGCAGTCCTCCTGCCTCAGCCTCCCTAGTAACTGGGACTACAGATGCATGTCACAGCACCTGGTTCTATTATTTTATTTTATTTAAAAATAATATTTATTTTAATATTTCTAACTGTTCAAATAATTTTAAAAGAGCATCTATTATCATGACTTCATAAAAACAATGAAATTAAAATGACAAAAAAGTGAGACTATATTATTCAGGGTTCTCCAGAGATGCAGAACCAAAGATATATACATGCATACATACACAAATATTATACATACACACCCATATATATACACACATACACACATACATATGCATATGCACACATACATACATACATATCCATATACTTACACACATACACGCATACATACACACATATATACATACACATGTATACACATACACATGTATACACACATGCACACATACATACACATACACACATATATACACATATGCACATATGCACACATATATACCCATATGTACATACACACATATACAGAAACACATGCACACATGCATACACATATATACACATATACATATGTATATACATACATGTATACACACATACATATTTATACACACATATATACACATACACAATATATATGTACACACATATACACACACATATATACATACAAACATCTATACACACATACATATATACATACACACACATATACACACATACACAATATACATACACAACTATACATGCACACACACATCTCTGGAGTTGGCAGACCTGGGTTTAACTTCTAGCTATGCCCCTTATTACCTGTGTGTAGGCAAATTATGTAACCTCTTTTTGTCTCCATTTCGTCATCTATAAAATAAGATCATAACACCTACCTCCCTGGGCTGTTGTAAGAAATATGTTACATAATTTGCCTCCGACCTGGGTTTCTTCCAGGGGTCTTTATCTTAGAGAATGTCCATCTGGAAGTATACAAACCCGAAGCTAGGAAATAAAGCTGTAAAAGTTTTTCTGGGGAAGTGCTCTCTGAGCTGATATCAGAAGGAATGGTGGGAGTTAACCAGGGAAAGAGTGGGAGAAAATATTCCAGGCAGAGGGAACAGCACATCCAAAGACCCAGTAGCGAAAAGGAGCCCTGACAGGATGATGTTGGTCAAAAGGTACAAAATTTCAGTTGATAGGATGAATAAATTCAGGAGAGCTATTGTACTGTGTGGTGACTCTTAATAACAATGTATTGTATGCTTGAAATTGGGTAAAAAAGTAGATGTTGGCTAGGTGCGGTGGCTCATGCCTGTAATCCCAGCACTTTGGGGGGCCGAGGGCAGGAGTTCGAGACCAGCCTGGTCCATCCTGGTGAAACCCCGTCTCTACTAAAAATACAAAAATGAGCCAGGCGTTGTGGTGGGCACCTGTAATCCTAGCTACTCAGGAGGCTGAGGCATGAGAATCACTTGAACCCAGGAGTTAGAGATTGCAGTGAGCTGCGATCGCACCACTGCAGTCCAGCCTGGGTGACAGAGCAAGATTCCGTCTCAAAAAAAAAAAAAAATAGATTTTAAATGTTCTCACCACAAATAAAGGTGAGGTGATGAATATGTTAATTAGCTTGATTTAATCATTTCACAATGTATACATACATCAAAACTTCATGTTGCACACTGTAAATATACACAATTTGTATTTGTTGATTATACCTTAATAAAGGTGGAGGAGGAGGGGCAAGAGAGCCCTGAGTATCAAATTGAAAGAAAGCAGTGTCCCTGGCCGGGCACGGTGGCTCAAGCCTGTAATCCCAGCACTTTGGGAGGCCGAGACAGGCAGATCACGAGGTCAGGAGATTGAGACCATCCTGGCTAACACGGTGAAACCCTGACTCTACTAAAAAATACAAAAAACTAGCCGGGCGAGGTGGCAGGCGCCTGTAGTCCCAGCTACTTGGGAGGCTGAGGCAGGAGAATGGCGTAAACCCGGGAGGCGGAGCTTGCAGTGAGCTGAGATCCGGCCACTGCACTCCAGCAGCCTGGGCGACAGAGCGAGACTAAAAAAAAAAAAAAAAAAAAGCAGCGTCCCTAAAGCTCTGAACACAGTGCAGGATGAAGATGAGGACTTAGTTGAATACTCTGGTTTTGAAATGCGTGTCCACTTCCAATTGTGCTATAACAAATTTTCAGCAACGTGGTGGCTAAAAGCAAATGAAATTTATTCCCTCCTAGTTCTAGAGGCTAGGAATATGAAATCACTATTGCTGGGCTAAAATCAACATGTCAGCAGGGGATGCACTCCCTCGGGAGGCTCTAGCAGGAGAATCTTTGCCTTTCCTCCCTCAGCTTCTGGTAGCTGCCAGCATTCCTTAGCTTGTGGCCATTTCACTGCAATCTTCAAGCCTAGCATCTTCAAGTCTCCCTCTGCTCTGTCTTCACGTCACCTCTGTATGTTGTCCAATCTCCCTCTGCCTCCCTCTTAAAAGAATATATGTGGCTGGATGTGATGGTTCATGCCTCTAATCCTGCACTTTGGGAGGATTACTTGAGCCCAGGAGTTCGAGAGCAGCCTGGGCAACATGGTGAGACCTTATCTACAAAAAATCAAAAAATTAGCTGGGCTTGGGGGTGCACACCTGTGGTCCCAGCTACTTGGTAGGCTGAGGTAGGAGGATTGCTTGAGTCCAGAAGGTGGAGGCTGCAGTGAGCCATGGATTGCACCACTGCACTCCTGCCTGGATGGCTGAGCAAGGTTCTGTCTCAAAAAAAAAAAAAAAAAAAAAGAAAAAAGAATATACATGATAGAATCCAGAATAATCTCCCCATCTCAAGACCTTTTTTTTTTTTTTTTTTTTTGGAGACAGAGGCTCACTCGTTGCCCAGGCTGGAGTGCAGTGGCTCATTGTAACCTCCGCCTCCCAGGTTCTAGCCATTCTCCTGCCTCAGCCTCCTGAATAGCTGGGATTATAGGCACCTGCCACCACACCCAGCTAATTTTTGTGTTTTTAAAAGAGACAGGGTTTCGCCATGTTGGCTAAGCTTGTCTCGAACTCCTTACCTTCGATGATCCACCCTCCTCGGCCTCCCAAAGTGCGGGGATTACAGGCATGAGCCACCAAACCTGGCCATCTCAAAATCCTCAATCACATCTTCAAAGACCCTTTTTCTTTCTTTCTTTCTTTCTTTCTTTCTTTCTTTCTTTCTTTCTTTCTTTCTTTTTTTTTTTCGGAGACGGAGTTTGGCTCTGTCACCCTGTCTGGAGTACAGTAGCACGATCAAGGTTCACTGCAACTTCCGCTTCCCAGGTTCAAGCCATTCTCCTGCCTCAGCCTCCTGAATAGGTGGAGGATACAGGCACGCACCACCATGCCCGGCTAATTTTTTGTATTTTTTTAGTAGAGACGGGGTTTCACCGTGTTGCCCAGATTGGTCTTGGACTCTTGAGCTCAGGCAATCCATCCGCCTCAGCCTCCCAAAGTGTTAGTATTACAGGCGTAAGCCACTGCACCCGGCCACTGAAAGACGCTTTTTCTAAATAAGGTAACATTTATAGGGATTAGGACATGGCCATCCTTTGAGGAACTATTCTGCAGCCTACCACATAAAAATGCACTTTATAATCAAGGCCTGGCATACAGAAAGCATTCAATATTGGCTACTAGTATCATTACCAATGTCAAAATCATTACTATCTAAGATACCTTGTTTGCCTTTTCACCTTAACTCCACGCAAATGGCCTTGAGCAAAATTTTAGGGATTAGTTATCTGCTTTTTCATTTATTTACTTCTTTTTGGGCAAAATGTACGTTTACATAGTTGAAACTCAAAAGGTACCTCCAAAGAGAATACCTCCCTCCAGACTACCATTTCCTCTTCATGGAGGTATCAATGAGCGACTTTTACGTGATTCTTCCCAGAATTATGTTCCATAGAAAAAGCACATATTTCACCAGGCACAGTGTCTCATGCCTGTAATCCCAGCACTTTGAGAGGCCGGAGAGGGAGGACTGCTTGAGCCTAGGAGTTTGAGACCAGCCTGGGCAACATACCAAGACCTCATCTCTACTAAAAATAAAAAAATTAGCCAGGCATGGTGATGTGCTCCTATACTGCCAGCTACTTGGGAGGCTGAGATGGGAGGATCTCTTGAGCCCAGGAGTTCGAGGTTGCAATGAACTGTGATTGTGCCAGTGTACTCCAGCCAAGGCAACAGAAAGACACCTTGTCTCAAAAGGAAAAAAAAAAAGAAAATTCTCCTGTGTGTATGCAGGAGGCAACACTTATTCAGTCTATAGCTGGTGATGACTTGCCTTGATTTCGTACAGTTCGTATGACTCTACAGCCCCAATCCCTGGATTACATAGGACACAATCCCTGTCCTCAAGGGGCTGATGGTTTAGTCAAGACAATGGTTGCCCCTCCGTGCACTCCCTTTGTCTTAGCACTTCAGGGCATCTCTTATGAAACATTTGCACCTTTGGTCACACCTTTCTTTGATCAGTCTCTATTGCTCTGATCACTCCCCATCACCTCATCCTTAATACTCATTAAACCAGAAGTTTGTGACCAGGCACAGTGGCTCACCCCTGTAATCCCAACACTTTGGGAGGCCAAGGTGGGTGGATCACTTGAGGTCAGGAGTTTGAGACCAGCTGGCCAACATGGTGAGACTCCATGTCTACTAAAAATCTCCCCCCAAAAATTAGCCAGGCATTGTGGCAGGCACCTGTAACCCCAGCTACTTGGAAGGCTGAGGCAGGGGAATCGCTTGAACCTGGGAGGCAGAGATTGCAGTGAGCCGAGATCGTGCCACTGCACTCCAGTTTAGGCGATGGAATGAGACACTATCTCTAAATGAATAAATAAAATAAAAGTAAAAAGCACATATTTATATATCGTGTTTTTAATACTTTTTTTTTTTTTTTTTTTGAGACGGAGTCTCACTCTGTCACCCAGGCTGGAGTGCAGTGGCCGG
>NW_012121709.1:8291442-8292460 GCF_000951035.1 Colobus angolensis palliatus
TATATATACACATATGTATATATATATGGCAATCTGGGCTGGGCATGATGGCTCACATCTGTAAGTACTTGGGGAGGCCAAGGAGGATCGCTTGAGGCCAGGAGTTTGAGACCAGTCTGACCAACATGGTGAAACCCTGTCTCTACTAAAAATGCAAAAATTAGCCAGGCATGGTGGCGTTCGCCTGTAGACCCAGCTTCTCAGGAGGCTGAGGTGGAGGAGGATCGCTTGAGTTAACATCTGGAGTCTGCAGTGAGCTATGATCATGCCATTGCACTTCAACCTGGGCGACAGAGGGAGACCCTGACTCAGAATCTATACATAGAGATATGGCAACTCTATCATTACATAAAGAGCTTCTAACTTTCTTCCTGCTTTATTTCCTTCTTTTTTTTGTGGGAGGTGGTCAGAGTCTCTCTCTGTCACCCAGGCTGGAGTGCAGAGGCATGATAATGGCTCACTGCGACCTCCTGGGCTCAGGCAATCCACCCACCTCAGCCTCCTGAGTAGCTGGGACTTCAGGCACCTGCCACTACAACCGAATAATTTTTGTGGTTTTTTTGTTGTTGTTTTGTGGCAGCAAGGTCTTGTTATGTTACTGAGGCTAGTCTTGAACTCTTGGACTCAAGCGATCCTCCTGCTTCTGATAGTGCTACAATTTATGTATCTTTTATAGTTGCATAGTATTCCATGGAATGGCTATATCAAACTTTATTTAATCAGCCCCCAAATGATGGACATTTAGGTTGTCTCTAATGTGTCGCTACATCAAACAATGCTGCAAAGAGTGACTTTTATGTATATGTTTCACACCTGCAAGTTTATCTGTATGATAAATTTGTTTTTTGTTTGTTTGTTTGTTTGTTTGTTTGTTTGAGACGGAGTCTCGCTCTGTTGCCCAGGCTGGAATGCAGTGGCCAGATCTCAGCTCACTGTAAGCTCCACCTCCCGGGTTCACACCATTCTCCTGCCTCAGCCTCCCGAGTAGCTGGGACTACAGGCGCCCGCCACCTCGCCC
>NW_012121709.1:8293150-8295449 GCF_000951035.1 Colobus angolensis palliatus
CCTCCCGAGTAGCTGGGACTACAGGCGCCCGCCACCTCGCCCGGCTAGTTTTTTGTATTTTTCAGTAGAGACGGGGTTTCACTGTGTTAGCCAGGGTGGTCTTGATCTCCTGACCTCATGATCCGCCCGTCTCAGCCTTCCAAAGTGCTGGGATTACAGGCTTGAGCCACCGCGCCCGGCCTGTATGATAAATTTTTAAGCGCAATTTCGTTGGGTCAAATGTTCTCTTACAGCGTAGTTTGGTAGATTAAAATGCCCTCCAGAGGGGCAATACTAGTTTATAGCCCTACTAGAGTTGTACAAAGGTGCCTTTTATTCACCTTTACTGATGCAGCATGTTATTTAAATGTGTTGTCTATGCTATGTGATAGATGAAAAAAATGTTATCTCAGTATAGTTTTAGTTGAACATCTTTTCATGTATTTAAAAGCCATTTGTATTTCTTTTCTCTTTGTTTTTTATTGTTTTGATTGTTTGTTTTTTAAGACAAGGTCTCGGTCTGTCACCCAGGCAGGAATGCAGTGGCATGATCTCAGTTTACTGCAGCCTCGACTTCCCATGCTCAGGTGATCCTCATGCCTCAGCCTCCCGAATAGCTTGAACTACAGGCACACACAACCAGGGGCGGCTAAATTTTGTACTTTTTGTAGAGATGAGGTTTCACCATATTGCCCAGGCTGGTCTCGAACTCCTGGCTCAAGTGATCTGCCCACCTTGGTGTATTTTGATTATAGGCCTTTACATCCAACTGCAAGTTAGCTAATAAAATGTTAAGAGCAGCTTTCTTGGCCAAAAACAGTATCAGAGGGCATAGCTTTATTAATAAATATATAATTTTTTTTAAATGGAGTCTCACTTGTTGCCCAGGCTGGAGTGCAGCAGTGCAATCTCGGCTCACTGCAACCTCCACCACCCAGGTTCAAGTGATTCTCCTGCCTCAGCCTCCCAAGTAGCTGGGATTACAGGCATGTGGCACCACATCTGACTAATTTTGTTGTTGTTGTTGTTGTTGTTGTTTTTGAGATGCAGTCTTGCTCTGCCGCCCAGGCTGGAGTGCAGTGGCCCATCTTGGCTCACTGCAAGCTCCACCTCCCGGGTTCACGCCATTCTCCTGCCTCAGCCTCCTGAGTAGCTGGGACTACAAGTGCCCACCACCACACCCGGCTACATTTTTTGTATTTTTTTGTATAGACGTGGTTTCACCAGGCTGGTCTAGAACTCTGACCTCAGATGATTCGCCTGCCTCAGCCTACCAAAGTGCTGAGATTACAGGCGTGAGCCACTGCGCCTGGCCTGTTTAACTTTTCTTTAGCATACAGCTCAGTAACATTAAGTACATTCATAATGTTGTGCAATGAATCATGACCACTGCCCATTTTCAGAACTTTGTCATCATCCCAAACAAACTCTGTACGAATTAAACTACATCTTTTCATTTTCCCTTGGCAACATCTGTTCTGCTTTCCGTTTTTTGGTTGGTTGGTTTGTTTTTTGAAATGGAGTCTTGCACTCACTCTGTCACCCAGGCTGGCGTGCAGTGTCACAATCTTGGCTCACTGCAACCTCCGCCTCGTGGGTTCAAGTGATTCTCCTGCCTCAGCCCCCCAGGTAGCTGGGATTCCAGGTATGCACCAGCACCCCCAGCTAATTTTTGTATTTTTAGTAGTAGTAGAGATGGGGTTTCACCATGTTGGCCAGGCTGGTCTCGAACTCCTGACCTCAAGTGATCTGCTTGTCTTGGCCTCCCAAAGTGCTGAGATTACAGTTGTGAGCCACTGCACCCAGCCTCTGCTTTATTAACCTCTATTCTACTTTCTGTCTCTATGAATGTGCCCATTTTAGGTACCTCATATAAGTGGAATGATATCATACAGCAGCCTTTTGTGTCTGGCATATTTCACTTAGTATGTTTTCAAGGTTCATCCATGTTGTAGCATGTATTAGAACTTCATTCCATGTATGACTGAATAATATTTCATTGCATGTATATGCCTCATGTTGTTTATCCATTCATCTGTTGATAGACACGTGGGTTGCTTCTGTTTTTTGAAAGAATGTTGGTGTACAAATGTCTGAGTCCCTGATTTCCATTCTTTTGGGTATATTTATATACATAGGAGTGAATCATACATCAATTCTGTTTCACTTTTTGAAGAACCACCAAACTGTTTCTCAAAGTAGCTGCACCATTTGAAATTCCCACCAGCAATGAATCAGGGCTCCAAATTCTCCACATTCTAACCAACATTTACATTATTTTCCATTTTATATATATAAAAAATCTAATAAATACATTATA
>NW_012121709.1:8296474-8297812 GCF_000951035.1 Colobus angolensis palliatus
ATAAATAAATAATATATATCATTTCCACTTAATATCTATATTATATATAATATCCATCCTAATAGGGATGAAGTGGTATCTCATTGTGTCTTTAATTTCCTTGTTGAGCAATATAAATTTTTCATATGGAATACAAGCAATTTTCTAGACCATACTCATTCCACACTGCCTAATGAGCACCTATACTTCTCTTCCAAATAGGCTTTTTAGAGTCCTGCCCCGGAAATTACTTCCGTTAGTTTCTTCCTTATCTTTAAACCATCTAAAGCACCATTGCTTGGTTTAGCATTTTACCTCCTCGAAGCAGAAGCGCTATCTAGTGGCCCAATAGAGTAGCTGCAGGGGCAGCCCCCATTTTCACTAGTGCCTGTCTTAGTTACAAGGTCCTTGATATGCTCTGTCTGGTGCTGCCCATCTGGTAGTGCCATGAAAGTCAAAATCCAAGTCTGACTCAGAGAGGGATGTCTCTACAAAGATGAGATAGATGGGCTTTTGCCCCAAATGACAATGTCTTCTCTAGTCTTAACTGCAACCTTCCTAAAACAGGGATGATAGAAATACAGTTGACATTGTAAAAGCAACTGGTTAAACATTATGTCCAAAAAAAAAAAAACCCGATTTATTATTTTTCCAGTCTCTTCCTTCGACCACTCTCTATTGAACCTTCCTTTTCCACCATTAAGAGACATCCCTAGCAAACCCCGTGGCTTTCATGTCCTCACTTTTCCCAAAGTCCCTCCACCCCACCCCCTTTATTTGAGACAGGATATTGTTCTGTTGCTCAAGTTGGAATGCAGTGGTGTGATCACAGCTCACTGCAGCCTCGACCTCTCAAGGCTCAGATAATTCTTTCCTCTCAGCCTCCCAAGTAGATGGGACTACAGGCACACACCACCACTCCCAGCTAATTTTTAAATATTTTTTGTAGAGATGGGATCTCAGTTTGTTACCCAGGCTGATCTAGAACTCCTGGCCTCAAGAGATCCTCTGCCTCAGCCTCCCAAAGTGCTGAGATTACAGGCATGAGCCACTGCGCCTGGCCCCAAAGTCCCTGATAGTGCCGTCTGATGCATCATCTCCTACTCCCGGATAGGACCAGCTTTGGAGTGGGGAGAAAGATTGATCTGTGGGGAGTGGTCTGCTCTTACATGCTGCCCCCTCCCTCCTTTGTTCAAAGCTCCTCTGATGCTTGGGGCAGAGACTAGAAATAAAGGTGAAACTAGTAGGCCTTACAAAACCTAAAAAGTTAGCACCAGGTGGCCCTAGATAGGGTCCCACCCTGCCTCGATAGTGTTCCACCCTGATAGGGTCCCACCCTGCCAATTCCGGGAAACAACC
>NW_012121710.1:0-291 GCF_000951035.1 Colobus angolensis palliatus
TTCCATTCCATATCCCTTTCCATTCCATTTCATTCCAGTCCAATACATTCCATTCCATTCCATTTTCCAATCCATTCCAGATTCCATTTCTTAAACCATTTCATTCCATTCCAGTCCATATTCCATTCCATATTCCTTTCCATTTCATTCCACATTTCCTTTGCATTCCTTTCCTTTTCACACTTCTCTCCTCACATCCCTTCCATTCAATTCCATTCCATTCCATTCCGTATTCCATTCCATTGCATTCGATAATCCATTCCGTTCCATTCCCCATTCCATTTCATTCCA
>NW_012121710.1:4200-5946 GCF_000951035.1 Colobus angolensis palliatus
TTCCATATTCCATATTCCATTATATTGCATCTCTTATTCCATTCCATTCCATTCCTTTCCATATTCCATTCCATTCCATTTTCCGTTCCATTTTATTCCATATTCCATTCCATTCCATTACTTTGCATTGTATATTCCATTCCTTCCCATTCCACTCCGTTCCATTTTATTACATTCCATATTCTTTCCATTCCATATTCCATTCCATATTCCATTCCATTCCTTCCCATTCCTTTGCATCCTATATTCCATTCCGTTTAATTCCATAATATTCCATTTCCATATTCCATTCCTTTCCATTCCGCATTCCACTTTATTTCCTTCCATTCGACTCCATTCCGTATTACATTCGATTCTTTATTCCATTTCGTTCGATTGCTTTCCGATTAATATTTCGTTCCGTTCCATTCTGTTCCATTCCATAGCATATTCAACTCCATTCCATATTCCATTCCATTCCATTCCACTCCGTTCCATTCCATTCCTTTCCATATTCCTTTCCATTCCGTATTTCATTCCATTCCATATTCCATTCCATTTTTGTCCATTCCATTCCTTTCCATCTTCCATTCCATTCCATAATATTCCATTCCATATTCCATTCCATTCCATTCCTTATTCCATTTCATTCCAATCCATTCCATTCTAATCGCTGCCATTCCATATTCCACTCCATTCCGTATTAGCTTCCATAGCATATTCCATTTGATACCGCTACACATTACATTCGAGTCCATTCCATTCCATTCCATATTCCATTCCATTCCACTCCATATTTCATTCCATTACATTCCATTCCATTCCATTCAATATTCCATTCTGTTCCATTCCATTCCATTCCATTTTTCATTCCATTCCATTCCATTCCGTTCCATATTCCATTCCATTCGATATTCCATTTCATTCCATATTCCATTCCATTCCATTCCATTTTCACTTACATTCCATTCATTATTCCATTCCATTGCTTTCCAGTGTATATTCCATTCCTTTCCATTAAACTCCGTTCCATTACATTACATTTCATATACCTTTCCATTCCGTATTTCATTCCATTCCATATTTCATTCCATTTGTTTCCATCCCCTTCCCTTCCATATTTCATTCCATTCCATTCCATTTTGTTTCTTCTTCCATTCCATTCCATTCCATTTTATTCCATTCCATTCCATTCCATTCCATATTCCAATACACACACCATTCCTTTACATTCCATTCCATTTTGTTCCATTTCCATTCCTTTCCATTCAATTCCATCAATTCCATATTCAGTTACATTCCATATTTCAGACTTTTCCGTTCCATTCCATATTACATTCCATTGCAATTTAAATTCTATTCCATGTTCTTACCCATTCAATTCCATTCCCGTCCATTCCTTTCCATTCCATTTCATATTTCATTTCATTCCGTTCCTTTCCATTGCATTCCATATTCCATTCCATTCCATATTGCATTCCATTTCATGCCATTCTCTTCCATTCCATTCAGTTAAATTTCATATTCCTTTCCGTTCCCTTCCATTCTTTTTCATACTCCATTCCCTTCCACTCCATTCCATTACATATTACATTCAATTACATTCTCTTCCATGTTCCATTCCATTCCATATTCCATTCCATTCTATTCCTTTCCATGTTCCATTCCATTTCATTCCGTTCTATTCCATTCCATATTCCTTTCCATTCCATTCCATATTCCATTCCATTCTATTCCTTTCCATGTTCCATTCCATTTCATTCCGTT
>NW_012121710.1:15060-15359 GCF_000951035.1 Colobus angolensis palliatus
TCCATTCCATTCCATTCCATTCCATATTCCATTCCATTTCATGTTGCATTCCATTCCATATGACATTCAATTCCATATTTCATTCCAATCCATATTCCCTTCAATTCCATATTGCATATTCCACATTCCATTATATTGCATCTCTTATTCCATTCTTTCCCATTCCACTCCGTTCCATTTTATTACATTCCATATTCCTTTCCATTCCATATTCCATTCCATATTCCGTTCCATTCCTTCCCATTCCTTTGCATCCTATATTCCCTTCCGTTGAATTCCATAACATTCCATTTCCATAT
>NW_012121710.1:16125-16561 GCF_000951035.1 Colobus angolensis palliatus
TTCCGTTGAATTCCATAACATTCCATTTCCATATTCCATTCCATTCCATTCCGTATTCCACTTTATTTCCTTCCATTTGACTTCATTTCATATTACATTCGATTCTTTATTCCATTTCGTTCGATTGCTTTCCATTTCATATTTCGTTCCGTTCCATTCTGTTCCATTCCATAGCATATTCAACTCCATTCCATATTCCATTCCATTTCATTCCACTCCGTTCAATTCCTTATTCCTTTCCATTCCGTATTTCATTCCATTCCATATTCCATTCCATTTTTGTCCATTCCATTCCTTTCCATATTCCATTCCATTCCAGAATATTCCATTCCATATTCCATTCCATTCCATTCCTTATTCCATTTCATTCCATTCCATTCCATTCTATTCGCTGCCATTCCATATTCCACTCCGTTCCATATTAGGTTCCATAGCA
>NW_012121710.1:17864-18244 GCF_000951035.1 Colobus angolensis palliatus
TTTTTCATGCCATATTCCGTTTCATTCCATATTCCATTCCCTTCGATTCGAGAGCATTCCATTCCATTCCATATTCCATTCCTTTCCATATCATTTCATTCCGTTTCATATTCCATTCCCTTCCATTCCATTCCATTCTGTTCCATTCCATATTGCATTCCATTCCATTCTTTTCCATATTCCATTCCCTTCGATTACGTTACATATTCTATTATATTCCAAATTGCATTCCATTCCATTCCATGTTCCATTCCGTTCCATTCCACCCATTCCATAGTTAATTCAATTCCATATTCCATACCTTTCCATTCCATTCAATGCCATATTTCATTCCATTCCATATCCCTTTCCATTCCATTTCATTCCAATCCAATACATTC
>NW_012121710.1:18294-19065 GCF_000951035.1 Colobus angolensis palliatus
CCATTCCATATTCCACTCCATTCAATATTAGCTTCCATAGCGTATTCCATTTCATTCCGCTACACATTTCATTCGAGTCCATTCCATTCCATTCCATATTCCATTCCATTCCACTCCATATTTCATTCCATTGCATTCCATTCCATTCCATTCAATATTCTATTCCGTTCCATTCCATTACATTCCATATTACATTCCATTCCATTCCATTCCTTTCCATATTCCATTCCATTCGATATTCCATTTCATTCCATATTCCATTGCATTCTATTCCATTTTTACTTACATTCCATTCCTTATTCCATTCCATTGCTTTCCATTGTATATTTCATTTCTTTCCATTAAACTACGTTCCATTACATTACATTTCATATACTTTTCCATTCCGTATTTCATTCCATTCCATATTCCATTCCATTTGTTTCCATCCTCTTCCCTTCCATATTTCATTCCATTCCATTCCATTTTGTTACTTATTTCATTCCATTCCATTCCATTCATTCCATTCCATTCCATTTTATTCCATTGCATTCCATTCCATTCCATATTCCAATTCACACACCATTCCTTTACATTCCATTCCATTTTCTTCCATATTCTATTCCTTTCCATTCAATTCCATCAATTCCATATTCAGTTACATTCCATATTCCATACTTTTCCATTCCATTCCATATTACATTGCATTGCAAATTAAATTCTATTCCATGTTCTTACCCATTCAATTCCATTCCGTTCCATTCCTTTCCATTCCATTTCATATTTCATTTC
>NW_012121710.1:20357-21969 GCF_000951035.1 Colobus angolensis palliatus
CATTCCATTCCATATTCCATTCCTTTCCATATCATTTCATTCCGTTCCATATTCCATTCCCTTCCATTCCATTCCATTCTGTTCCATTCCATATTGCATTCCATTCCATTCTTTTCCATATTCCATTCCCTTCCATTACTTTACATATTCTATTCCATTCCTAATTGCATTCCATTCCATTCCATTCCATATTCCATTCCATTCCATGTTCCATTCCATTCCATTCCATTCCATTCCATTCCATTCCACCCATTCCATAATTAATTCCATTCCATATTCCATACCTTTCCTTTCCATTCAATTCCGTATTTCCTTCCATTCCATATCCCTTTCCATTCCATTTCATTCCATTCCAATACATTCCATTCCCTTCCATTTTCCAATCCATTCCAGATTCCATTCCTTAAACCATTCCATTCCATTCTGTTTCATATTCCATTCCTTTCCATTCCTATCCATCCCATTCCATTCCATTCCATTTTCCGTTCCATTACATATTCCATTCCTTTCCACATTCCATTCCATTTCATGTTCCATTCCATTTTGTTTTCCATTTCATTTTATATTCCATTCCTTTCCATTCCATTCCATATTCCATTCCATTCCATATTGCATTCCATTACATACTCCTTTCCATTCCATATTCCAATCCATTCCATATTCTGTTCCGTTGCATTCTATATTCCATTTCATATTCAATTCCATTCCGTCCAATATTCCATTCCATTTCATTCCATTTCTTTCCATTCTTTTCCATTCCATCCCATTTCATATTCAATTCCATTCCTTGGTCGACTGCATTCCATTCCATTCCATATTCCATTCCATTCCATTCGATTCCATATTCCATTCCATTCCATATTCCTTTCCATCCCTTTCCATTTTCCATTTCATTCAATTCCATTCCATCTCATTTAATATTAATTTGCATTCCGTTCCATTCCGTTCCACTCCATTACATTCAATATTCCTTTCCATTGCATATTTCATTCCATTCCATATTCCTTTCCATTCCATATTCCATTCCATTCCATTCCATTACATATTCCGTACCGTTCCATTGCGGTCCGTTTCATTCCATACAATTCAATTCCGTGTTTCATTCCATTCCATATTCCATTCCATTCAATTCCATTCCATTCCATTATATTTTCAGTTCCATTTCATTCCATCCCTCCTTCCATTCTATTACATTGCATTTCTTTCCATATTCCAAACCATTCCATTCCATTTTCCATTCCCTTCCATATTCCATTCCATTAAATTCCGTATTTCTTTCCATTCCATTCCGTTTCATTCCATATTCCATTTCATTCCTTATTCCATTACTTCCATATTGCATTGCATTACATTTCATTACATTCCTTTGTTATTCCGTTCTATTCCATTCCATATTTCATTCCATTTCTCTCCATTCCATTCCATTTCATTCCATTCCATATTCCATTCCATTCTATTCCATTCCATTCCATTCCATATTGAATTGTATTGCATTCCATATTCCCTTCCATTCCAATTACCCTCCATTCCATTCCATTTCATATTACGTGCCATTTCGTACCATCCTGTTCCATTAAGTTCCATTCTATTGCATATTCCATTACATTCAATT
>NW_012121710.1:26472-27073 GCF_000951035.1 Colobus angolensis palliatus
CATTCCATATTCCATTCCATTCCATATTCCATTCCATTCCACTCCATTTCATTCCATATTCCATTCCATTCCACTCCAGATTCCATTCCACATCATTCCTTTCTGTTCCACATTCCATTGCATTCCATTCCGTTCCTTATTCTATTCCATTCCATATTCTGTTCCATTCCATATTCCATTCCATTCCATATTCCATTTCATTCCGTTCCATTTCATATTCCTTTTCATTCCGTTCCACTACATTCCATTCCATTACATATTCTATTCAAGTCCTTTCCATTTCATTTCATTCCATTTTATTCCATTCAATATTGAATTGCATTCCCTTCCGTTCCATGTCCTATTGCATTCCTTTTTCCATTCCATTCTATTCCATTCCATAATCTATTCCATTTCAATCCATTCCATACTCTGTTCCATTACATATTGCATTCCATTCCATTCCATATTGCATTCCCTTCCATATTCAGTTGCATTCCTATCCCATACATTCCACTTCATAAGCCATTCCATATCGTTCCATTCCATTCCATTCGGTTCCTTTCCATTCCATATTCCATTCCTTTTGAAAATCCATTTCTTTCCACTCCATATTCCATTT
>NW_012121710.1:32909-33379 GCF_000951035.1 Colobus angolensis palliatus
TTCCGTTCCGTTCCATTCCATTCTATTTTATATACCATTCCGTTCCATATTTCTTTCCATTCCATTCCATTCCATTCTATATGCCAATCCATTCCATTCCTTTCCATATTACATTCCATTCCATTACATATGCCATTCCTTTCTATATTCGATTCCATTGAATTTTCCATTTCATTCGATTCCATATTCCTTTACATTCCTTTCCATTTCGTTCCATAATCCATTCCACTCCGTATTCCTTTCCATTCCATATGCCTTTCCATTCCATTCCATTCCCTCCCATTCCTTTCCATTTCATTTTGTAATTCGTTCCATTTCGTTCCGCTCCTTTCCAATCCATATTCCATTCAATTCCTTATTTCATTCCATTCCATTTCATTCCATATTCCATTCCATCCATATTCCATTCCATTCCATATTCCATTCCATTCAATTCCATTCCACATTACATTCCATGCCATTCCATACTC
>NW_012121710.1:34443-34717 GCF_000951035.1 Colobus angolensis palliatus
TTCCATTCCATTCCATATTCCATTCCATTCCACTGTATTCAATTCCAGTCTATTACATTCATTTCCATATCCCATTCCATTCCATTCCATTCCATATTCCATTCCATTCCAGATTGCATTCCATTCCCTATACCATTCCATTCCATTACGTTCCATATTCCATTCCATTCCATATTACATTCAATTCCGTTTCATATTCCATTCCACTTCATTGCATTCCGTATTCCATTACATATTCCATTCCATTCCATTCCATTCCATTCCTTTCCATACT
>NW_012121710.1:35966-38634 GCF_000951035.1 Colobus angolensis palliatus
ATTCCATACCATTCCGTTCCATTCCATTCCATATTCCCTTCCATTCCATTCCATTCCATTTCATATTCAATTCCATTCCATTTCATTCCATTCCTTTCCATATTCCATTCTACTCATTTTCATTCCATTCCATATTCCATTGCATTCCATTCCATTCCATATTCCACTCCGTTCCACTCTGTTCCATTCCGGTCTATTCCATTCATTTCCATATTCCGTTCCATTCCATATTCCATTACAATCCATATTGCATTCCATTCCGTATACCATATACCATTACATTCCATTGCATTCCATACTCCATTCCATTCCATATTCCATTCCACTCCATATTGCATTGCAATCCATATTCCATTCCATTCATTTCCATTTCATTTCCTTCCATATTATATTCCATTCCAATTTCGATTCCATTCCATATTCCATTCCATTCCATTCCATGCCTTTCCATTGCATTCCGTTCCATGTTCTATTCCATTCCATAGTCCATTCCGTTCCATTTCATTCCATTCCTTTCCATATTCCATTCTATTCATTTTCATTCCATTTCATATTCCGTTGCATTCCATTCCATTCCATATTCCATTCCATTCCACTCTGTTCAATTCCAGTCTATTACATTCATTTCCATATCCCATTCCATTGCATTCCATTCCATATTCCATTCCATTCTAGATTGCATTCCATTCCCTATACCATTCCATTCCATTACGTTCCATATTCCATTCCATTTCATAGTCCATTCCATATTCTATTCCACACCATTCCATTTCATTCCATTCCATTCCATTCCATTTTCCATTGCATTCCATATTCCATTTCATTCCATTTCATAATACATTCAATTGCATTCAATTCCATTTCATTCCATATTCCATTCCATTCCATATTCCATTCCATTCCATTACATTCCATATTCCATTCCATTCCATAATCCATTCCATTCAATTTTATTCTATTCCATTAAATTCCATATTCCATTCCATTCCATTCCACTCTATTCCATTCTATTTTTCATTCATTGCATTCCGTTCCATATTACATTCCATTCTATGTTCCATTCCATTCCATTGCATTCCATTCCATATTCCATTCCATTCCATTCTATTTCTTTCCCTATTCCATTCCATTCCATATTCCATTCCATTTCATTTCAGTCCCTTCCATTTCATTCCCTTCCATTTCATATTTTGTTCTGTTCCTTTTTGTTCCATTCCATTCCGTTCCATTCCATGTTCCATTCCATTTCATATTACATTATATTCCTTTCCATTCTATTCCATTCCATTCCATATTCCATTTCATTCCATTCCACACTTTTACATTCATTATTCCGTTCATTTCATTCCGTTCCATATTATATTCCATTCCATATTCCATTCCATTCTATTCCATTCCATATTCCTTTCCATTTCATTCTATTACTTTCCATATTTCATTCAATTCCATAATCCATTGCATTCCATTTTATTCTATTCCATTCAATTCCATTCCATTCCCTATTCCATTCCGTATTCCATTCCATATTCTATTCCATTCCATTCCATTCCGTTCCTTATTCGATTGCATTTCATTCCATTTCATTGCATCCCATATCATATTCCATTCCATTCCATATTCCATTCCATTCCATATTCCGTTCCATTCCATTGCATATTCCGTTCCATTCCATTTTCCATTCCAGTGCATTCCAGATTCCATTCCATTCCATATACCATTCCATTGCATTCCGTTCCATATTCTATTCCATTCCATATTCCATTGCATTCAATTCCATATTCTCTTCCATTCCATATTCCGTTGCATTCCATTCCATTCTGTTACTTTCCGTTTCATTTCATATTCCGTTCCTCTCCGTTTAGTCTGTTCCGTTCATTTCCCCTCTATTCCGTATTCCATTACATTTTGTATTCCATTCCAATCCATATTTGTTTGCATTCCATTCAATTACATTCCATTCCATCCCATTCCACAATCCATTCCATTCCATACCATTCCATATGCCACTCCTTTCCATATATCGTTCCATTCCATATTCCATTCCATTCCATACCATATTCCATTCCATTTCATATTCCATTGTATTCCATTCCATTCCATACCATATTTCATTTCATTCCATATTGCATTTCATTCCGTATTCCATTGCATTCAATTCAATTCCATATTCCATTCCATTCCATATTTTATTCTATTCCATTCAATTCCATTCCAGATTCCATTCCATTCCGTATTCCATTGCGTTCCACTCTATTCCTTTCTCTTCCATTCCTTTTCATATTTTGTTCCATTCCGTTCCGTTCCGTTCCGTCCCATTCCATTCCATATTCCATTGCATTCCATTCAATTCCATTCTATATTCCATTCCATTCCATTCCATTTCATTCCATTTTATAATGCATTCCATTCCATATTCCATTCCATTCCATATTACATTCCATTCCATATGTTATTTCTTTCCATTTATTTCCTTTTCATATCCCATTCCTTTCCATATTCCATTGCATTCCATTCTATTCCATTCCATTCCATTCCTTTCAATATTCCATTCAATATTCCATTCCATATTCCATTTCATTGCATTCCATTACATTCCACTCCATTCCATTCTGTTCCATATTCCATTCGATTCCATTCCATTCCATCCCTTTCCATATTCCATTCCATT
>NW_012121710.1:43188-48432 GCF_000951035.1 Colobus angolensis palliatus
ACATATTACATTCCATTCCATATTCCATTCCATTACATATTCTGTTCCATTCCATTCCATATTCCCTTCCAATAAATATTCCATTCCATTCCATATTCCATTTCATTCCACATGCTATTCCATTCCATTCCATTCATTTCCCAATTCCTTTCCTTTCCATATTCCTTTCCATTCCATTATATTCTATTCCATTCCATTCCATTCAATATTCCATTTCGTATTCTATTCCATATTCCATTCCATTGCATTGCATCCCATTCCATATTCCATTCGATTTCATTCGACAATCCATTCCATTCCCTTCCATTCCTTTCCTTTCCATATTCCATTTCCCTCCGTATTCCATTCCATTTCACTCAATTCAGTTCTATATTCCTTTCCATTACAATCCATTTCATTCCACTCCATATTCCATTCCATTTAATTCCATTCCATTCTATTCAGTTTCACATTTCCTTCCAGTCCGTTCCTTTCCATTCCGTTCGATATTCCCTTCCATTCCATATTCCATTCCATTATATTCCATTCCACATTCCATTCCATTCCATTGCACGTCATTCCGTTCCACATTCCATTCCATTCCATTCCATATTCCCTTCCATTCCACTGCATTCCATTCCATAATCCATTCCACTCCATATTCCATTCCATTCCATATTCCATTCTTTATTCCATTCCTTTCCATATTACATTCCATTTCATTTCATATTCCATTCCATTTCATTCCATTCCATATTACATTCCACTCCATATCCCTTTCCTTTCGATTTCATTCCATTCCATTCCATTCCATATCCCATTCCATTCCATATTCCATTACATTACACTCCATTTCATTCCATTATAATCCTGTCATTTCAATGAAATTCCATTCTATTTCATTCCATATTCCATTACATTTGTTTCCATATTCCATTCCATTCCATTCCCCATTCCATTCCCTTCCATATTCCCTTCCATTCCACATTCCATTTCATTCTATTCCATTCCATATTCCATTCCACTCCTTTCCGTTCTATATCCCATTGCATCCAATATTCCATTCCCTTCCATTCTATTCCATTCAATTCCATTCCATTCCACATTCAATTCTATATATCATTCCATTGCATTCCATTTCATTTCATTCCGTATTCCATTCCATTTCATTACATCCCATTCAATTCCGTATTCCACTTCACTCCATATTCCATTACATTCCGTTCCATACTCCATTCCATTCCATTCCATTGCATTCCATATTACATTCCATTTCATTCCATTCAATTTTATATCCCATTCCTTTCGATTCCATTGCATTCCATTACATTGCATTCTATATTCTATTCTGTTTCTTTGAATTCCATTCAATATTCCGTTCCGTTCCATTACATTTCATTCTGTTCCTTTCCATTCCATTCCATATTCCATTCCATTCCATTCAAATCCATTACATTCCATTCCATGTTTGATTGCATTCCATTCCATTTCCTAACTTTGCATTTCATATTTCATTTCATTCCATTACGTTCCATTCCATTCCGTTCCATTTCATTCCATATTCCATTCCATTCCATATTCCATCTATTCCATATCCCATTCCATTCCATTCCATCCCATTCAATTTTCCGTTCCATTCCATATTCCATTTCATTCCACTCCCTTCCATTATATATTCCATTGCATTCCATTCCATATTCCATTCCATTCCATTCCATATTCCATTCCTTTCCATATTCCATTCCATTTCATTCCGTTCCGTTCTATTCCATTTGATTTCATATTTTGTGTGTTCCGTTCCGTTCCCTTTTTCCATTCCATTCCTTTGAATTCAATATTCCATTCTATTGCATTCCATTTCATTCCATTCCATATTCCATTCCACTCCATTCAATTCCGTTCTATTCCATTACATATTCCATTCCATTACGTTCCGTATTCCATTCCATTGCACATGCCATTCCTTTCTATCCATTCCATATTCCGATTCATTCCATTCCTTTCCAATCCGTTCCATATTGCATTCAATTCTAAACTTCATTCCTTTCCATTCTATACCATGCCATTCCATTCTATATTCCATTCTATTGCATTCCATTCCATTCCATATTTCATTCCATTCCGTTCTATTCTATTCCATTCCATTCCACACTCCGTTCCATTGCATTCCCTATTCCATTCCATTCCATTCTATTCTATTCCATTCCATTCCACATTCTGTTACCTTCCTTTCCATATTCCATTACTTTCCACTCCATATTCCATTCCATTCCATTCCATTCCATATTTCATTCCATTCCATATTCCATTCCATTCTATTGTATTTTTTATTCCATTCCTTCCATACCATTACAATCCGTTCCATATTACATTCCATTCCATATTCCGTTCCTTTCCATTATATTCCATTCCATTACATTGCATTCCATTCCATCCCATTCCACTTTCCATTCCATTCGGTATTCCCTCACATTCCACTCCATATTCCATTTCATTCCATTCCTTTCCATTCCATATTACATTCCATTCCATATTCCATTCCATTCATTTCCATATCACATTCCATTCCACTTAATATTCCATTCATTTCCAATCCATTCCGTTCCATTCCATTCCATTTCAAATTCCTTTCCATTCCATATTCCATTCCATTCCATATTCCATTCAATTCCATGTTTCATTCCATTCCACTTGAATTCCATTTCATATACTGTTCCTTTCCATTTCGTTCCCTTCGTTTCCATTGCATTCCATTCCATATTCCATCCCTTTCCAGTGCATTCAATTTCGTTCCATTTCATTCCTATCAATATTCCATTCCATTCATATTCCATTCAATTTCAGTCCATTTCATTACATATTCCTTTCCTTTCCATTCCATTCCTTATTCCATTCCATTCTATTCCATTCCATTCCATTCCATTCCACATTCCATTCCATTCAATATTCCATTCCATTCCATATTCCATTCCATTCCATGTTCCATTTCCTTCCATATTCCATTCCATTCCATATTGAATTCCAATCTTTATTCCATTCAATTCCACATTGCATTTCATTCCATTCCATTCCATTCTATATTTCCTTCGATTCCATATTCTGTTCCATTCCATTCCATTGCATTCCTTATTCCATTTCATTCCCTATTCCATTCCTTTGAATTCCATTCCATTGCATTCCGTATTCCAATCCATTCGTTTCCATATTCCATTCCATTCCATATTCCATTCCATTCCATTCCATTCCATATTCCATTCCATTCCATTCCATTGCATTCCTTATTCCATTTCATTCCCTATTCCATTCCTTTGAATTCCATTCCATATTCCATTCCATTCGTTTCCATATTCCATTCCATTTCATATTCCATTCCTTTCCGTATTCCATTCCATTCCATTACACATTTCATTCCATTACATTCCGTATTCCATTCCATTCCATTCCATATTCCATTCCATTTCGTATTCTGTTACATTCCATATTCCATTGCATTCCATATTTCATTCCATAACAAATTCCATTCCATTCCATTCCGTATTCCATTCAATTCCATTCCATTCCTTACTCCATTCCAGTCTATTACATTATATTCCAATCCTTATTCCTTTCCATTCCATTCCACATTCCATTCCATTTCATTCCCCATTACATTCCATTCCAGATTTCATTCCATTCCCCACCACATTCCATTCCATTGCATTCCTTATTCCATTTCATTCCATATTGCCTTCCATTCCATCCATTGTATTCCATTTCTTTCCATTCAATATTCCATTCCATTTCATTCCATATTCCTTTCCATTCCATCTTCCTTTACTTTCCATATTCCATTCCTTTCCATGTTCCATTCCATTTCATATTCCATTTCATTTCGTATTCCATTACATTCCATATTCCATTCCATTCCATTCCTTTCCATTCCATGTTCCATTTCATTCGATATTCCATTCCGTTTCAAATTTCATTCCATTCCATTCCATATTCCTTTCCTTTCCAACCTGTTCAACTTCATTCCGTTCCATATTCCATTCCATTCCGTATTCCATTCCCTTCCATTCCATTGCATATTCCATTCCATTCCATTCCATATTCCATTCCATTACATTCTTCTCCTTTCCTTTCCATTTCACATTCCATTCCATTCCATATTCCATTCCATTCCATTCCATATTCCATTGCATTCCATTCCATTCCATTCCCTTCCATTCCATTTCATATTGCATTCCATTGCGTTACATTACGTTATGTTATCTTACGTTCTCAAAGGAAATATCCTTCGAGATAAACCGGAATGAAGTTTCCTTAAAACCTGCTTTGTCATGTGTGCATTCATTCCACATTGTTACTCCACTCTTTCGTGGAGGAGTTTGCTAGCAGTGATTTTGTGGTGTCTCAGAAGTGATATCTTGGATATCGTTGAATCACATGGTGAGTAATGAAGTATCCTCTGACAAATCTGCAGAGAAGCCTTCTCGGAAACTGCTTGGTTGTTGACGAGTTCAGCTCACAGAGTTATTTTATCGTTTTCATGGAGAAATTTGCTAGTAATGTTTTCACAGAATCTGCAATAAGACACATAGTGATGCTCTGAGACCACATTAAACCTCAGCTCAAGAAGGAAAGACGCTTTCTGAGAAACAGCTTTGTGCTGCGTGAATTCAACTCAATGAGACACATCGGTATTTCCTGGAGCGTTTGGCTAGCCCTGCTTTTGTGGAATCTGAGAACTGATATTTCAGATCCCATTGAAGACCAAAGGGCCAAAGGAAACATCCTCTGATAAAAATGAGAATGAAGCTTTCTGAGAACCTTCTTTGTGATCTGTGAATTCATCTCACAGAGTTACACCTTTCTCCTCATGAAGCCATTCGCTAAGACTGTTCTCATGGAATTGGCAAAGTGATATTTGGGAGCCCATGGAAGGCTATGGTGGAAAAGGAAATATCCTCAGATAAAAACTGGAAAGAAGCATTCCAAGAAACTGCATTGTGACATGTGAATGCAACTCACAGAGTTACACTTTCCTTTCCATGGATCCGTTTGCTAACAGTGTTTTCTTGAATACTACATTGGGATATTTCTCAGTGCAATGAAGCTTACAGTGACAATGGAAATATCCTCTAATAAAAACTAGGAAGGATTTTTCTGAAAAATATCTTTGTGTTATGTAAATTCATCTCACAGAGTTACAAACTAGTCTTCATGAAGCAGTTTCCTAACACTGTTGTCGTGGAATCTGCAAAGTGATATTTAGGAGCACACTGA
>NW_012121710.1:48482-50721 GCF_000951035.1 Colobus angolensis palliatus
ACACATAGTGATGCTCTGAGACCACATTAAACCTCAGCTCAAGAAGGAAAGACGCTTTCTGAGAAACAGCTTTGTGCTGCGTGAATTCAACTCAATGAGACACATCGGTATTTCCTGGAGCGTTTGGCTAGCCCTGCTTTTGTGGAATCTGAGAACTGATATTTCAGATCCCATTGAAGACCAAAGGGCCAAAGGAAACATCCTCTGATAAAAATGAGAATGAAGCTTTCTGAGAACCTTCTTTGTGATCTGTGAATTCATCTCACAGAGTTACACCTTTCTCCTCATGAAGCCATTCGCTAAGACTGTTCTCATGGAATTGGCAAAGTGATATTTGGGAGCCCATGGAAGGCTATGGTGGAAAAGGAAATATCCTCAGATAAAAACTGGAAAGAAGCGTTCCAAGAAACTGCATTGTGACATGTGAATGCAACTCACAGAGTTACACTTTCCTTTCCATGGATCCGTTTGCTAACAGTGTTTTCTTGAATACTACATTGGGATATTTCTCAGTGCAATGAAGCTTACAGTGACAATGGAAATATCCTCTAATAAAAACTAGGAAGGATTTTTCTGAAAAATATCTTTGTGTTATGTAAATTCATCTCACAGAGTTACAAACTAGTCTTCATGAAGCAGTTTCCTAACACTGTTGTCGTGGAATCTGCAAAGTGATATTTAGGAGCACACTGAGGCCCATGTCGAAAACAAAAATATCCTCAGACAAAAACGAGAAAGAAGATTTCTGAGAAATTGCTTTCTGGTGTGTGAATTGATCACACAGAGGTTCACCTTTCCCTTCTTGTAGCAGTTTGCTAACACTGTTTTTGTGGATTCTGCAAAGTCTTATTTGGGAGCTAATTGATGGCTGTGGTGAAAAAGGAAATATCCTCAGATGAAAACTGGAAAGAAGTGTTCAGGGAAACTGCATTGCAATGTGTGAATGCAACTCACAGAGTTAAACTATTCTCTTCAGTGATAAGTTTGCTCACACAGTTTTCTTGAAATCTGCAGTGGGAAATTCTTAGTGAAATAAAGCTTACGATGACAAAGAAAGTATCCTCAGATAAAAATTAGAAAGAAGCTTTCTCAGAAACTTCTTTGCAATGTGGGAATACATCTCACAGAGTTACACTTACATTTCATGGAGCAGCCGATTAAAACTGCCTTTGAGGAACCTGAGAAGGGCTACATTCATTTGCATTGAGGCCTACGCTCATAGAGGAATTATCTTCAATTTAGAACTCTATAGAAACTTTTTGAGAAACATTTTTGTGATATGAGAATTCATCTCACAGAGTTCCAACGTAGTTCTCATGAAGCAGTTTGCTAACACTGTTGTCATGGAATCAGCAAAGTGATATTTGGGAGCGCATTGAGGCCTATGGTGGAAAAGGAAATATCCTCAGATAAAACCTGGAAAGAAGCGTTCTGAGAAACTGCATTGTGACATGTGAATGCAACTCACAGAGTTACACTTTCCTTTCCATGGATCCGTTTGCTAACAGTGTTTTCTTGAAATCTAGATAGGGATGTTTCCTAGCTCAATGAACCTTACGTTGAAAAAGGAAATATCCTCAAACAAAAACTAGAAAGGAGCTTTCTGAGAAACTTCCTTGTGATATGTGAGTTCATATCACAGTGCTACAACCTAGTCTTCATGAAGCAATTTACTAACACTGTTGTGGTGGAATCTGCAAAGTGATATTTGGGAGCGCATTGAGGCCTATGGTGAAAAAGGAAATATCCTCAGATAATAACTAGAAAGAAGCTTTCTGAGAAATGGTTTTCTGATGTTTGAATTCATCACGCAGAGTTTCATCTTTCCCTCCTAGTAGCAGTTTGCTAACACTATTTTCGTGGATTCTGCAAAGTGATATTTGGGAGCTGATTGAAGGCTATGGTGTAAAAGGAAATATCCTCAGATAAAAACTGGAAAGAAATGTTCTGAGAAACTGCATTGTGACATGTAAATGCAACTCACAGAGTTACACTTTCCTTTCCATGGATCCGTTTGCTAACAGTGTTTTCTTGAATACTACATTGGGATATTTCTCAGTGCAAACAAGCTAACAGTGACAATGGAAATATCCTCTAGTTAAAACTAGAAAGGATTTTTCTGAAAAACTTCTTTGTGATATGTGAATTCATCTCACAGAGTTACAAACTAGTCTTCATGAAGCAGTTTCCTAACACTGTTGTCGTGGAATCTGCAAAGTGATATTTAGGAGCACACTGA
>NW_012121710.1:50771-51149 GCF_000951035.1 Colobus angolensis palliatus
TTACAAACTAGTCTTCATGAAGCAGTTTCCTAACACTGTTGTCGTGGAATCTGCAAAGTGATATTTAGGAGCACACTGAGGCCCATGTCGAAAACGAAAATATCCTCAGACAAAAACTAGAAAGAAGATTTCTGAGAAATTGCTTTGTGGTGTGTAAATTGATCACACAGAGGTTCACCTTTCCCTTCTTGTAGCAGTTTGCTAACACTATTTTTGTGGATTCTGCAAAGCCTAATTTGGGAGCTAATTGAAGTCTATGGTGAAAAAGGAAATATCTTCAAATGAAAACTGGAAAGAAGTGTTCAGAGAAACTGCATTGCAATGTGTGAATGCAACTCACAGAGTTACACTATTCTCTTCAGTGATCAGTTTGCTCAC
>NW_012121710.1:54841-55724 GCF_000951035.1 Colobus angolensis palliatus
CATGAAGACCAGGTTGTAACTCAGTGAGATGAATTCACAGATCACAAAGAAGTTTCTCAGAAAGCTCCTTTCTAGTTTTTATTTGAGGATATTTCATTTGTCATCGTAAGCTTCATTGCGTTAGGAAGTATCCCAATGTAGATTTCAAGAAAACACTGTTAGCAAATGGATCCATGGAAAGGAAAGTGTAACTCTGTGAGTTGCATTCACGTGTCACAATGTACTTTCTCAGAACGCTTCTTTCTTTTTTTATTATACTTTAAGTTCTAGGGTACATGTGCATAACACACAGGTTTGTTACATATGTATACTTGTGCCATATGGGTGTGCTGCACCCATCAACTCGTCAGCACCCATCAATTCATCATTTATATAAGGTATAATTCCCAATGCAATCCCTCCCCCACCCTCCCCATGTTAGGCCCCAGTGTGTGATGATCACCTTTCCGAGTCCACATGATCTCGTTGTTCAGTTCCCACCTATGAGTGAGAACATGCAGTGTTTGGTTTTCTCTTCTTGTGATAGTTTGCTAAGAATGATGGTTTCCAGCTGCATCCATGTCCTTACAAAGGACACCACTCAACCTTTTTTATGGCTGCATAGTATTCCATGGTGTATATGTGCCACATTTTCCTTTTTTATTTTAACACACAGTCTCGCTCTGTCGCCCAGACTGGAGTGCAGTGGCCGTATCTCGGCTCACTGCAAGCTCCATCCCCGAGTTTATGCCATTCTCCTGCCTTAGCCTCCCAAGTAGCTGGGACTACAGGCGCCCACCACTGTGACTGGCTAGTTTTTTGTGGTTTTTAGTAGAGACGGGGTTTCACTGTATTAGCCAGGATGGTCTCCATCTCCTGACCTCGTGATCCGCCCGTCTCGGCC
>NW_012121710.1:56539-56776 GCF_000951035.1 Colobus angolensis palliatus
TTTGAATGTTGGCCTGCCCTACTAGGTGGGGGAAGTTCTCCTGGATGATATCCTGAAGAGTGTTTTCCACCTTGATTCCATTTTCCCCCTCACTTTCAGGCACCCCAATCAGACGTATGTTTGGTGTTTTTACAAAATCCCATACTTCTTGCAGGATTTGTTCATTTCTTTTTCTTCTTTTTTCTTTTGGTTTCTGTTCTAGCTTCATTCATTCATTTGATCCTCAATAGCTAATAA
>NW_012121710.1:61441-62991 GCF_000951035.1 Colobus angolensis palliatus
CTCATGCTGGAAGATGGAGACTGGTGCTGTTCCTATTCAGCCATCTTGCTCCGCCCGCATAAACAGGGTTTCAAAGTGCTCAATCCAAAGAGTGATGTAACTCTATGAGATCAATACAAACATCACAAAAGAGTTGCCGAGAAAGCTTCTCTCAGATTTTCGATGGAAGATATTTCCTTGCTTGACACAGGCCTCCGGTTGCCACTTACTATCCCTTTGCTGAACCCTCAAAGACCGACTTTCAAACTGGGAAATGTAGAGTAAGTTTTACCAAGTGAAAAGAATGGACATGTCTGAGAGTAGTTTCCTCAAGTACTTCTTTCTGTTTTTTATTGAACGACATTTCACTTTTTGCCATAGTCTTCAATGTGCTCCAAATATCACTCTTTTGGTTTTGGAGGAACAGTTTTCAAACTCTGCCTTATGAGAAGAAATTTATAACTCCCTGAGTGGCATGCACACATCACCAAGAAGTTTCTCGGAAACCTTCTCTCCAGTTTTTATCTGACTATATTTCCTATTTCACCATAGGCCCGAATGTGATCCCAAATATCCCTTCATGGATCCATCCATGAGGAAGTTTCCAAACTGTGTAATGTAAAGAAAGTTTCATCTATGTGAGATGAATAAACACAGTAAAAAGCAGATTCACAGAAAGCTTTCTTAAAGTTTTTCTATGAAGATGTTTCATTTTTCACCGTAGTCTTAAATTTGCTCCTGAAGGTCCTTTCGTGGATCCGTCCATGACAGTTTCCAAGCTGCATAATGCAAGAATAGCTTTATCTATGTGAAATGATTACACAAATCACAGAGTAGTTTCCTAGAAAGCTTCTTTCCAGTTTTTGTCTGAAGCCATTTCCCTTTCCACCATCAGCAGTAATATGTTCCCGAATATCACTTGGTAGCTGTTTCTCCAAAAGGATTTCACCGGTGTTGTAAGAGAAGAGAGGTATAACACGCTGAGTGGAATGCACACGTCACAAAACAGTTCCTCGGAAAGCTTGTCTCCAGTTTCTGTCTGAGCATATTTCCTTTTACACCACAAGCCTTAAAGTGCTCTCGTATACACGATCACAAGCTAAACATACACATTGTTAGAAAACTGTTCAATGAAATGTGAGGCTTAACTGGGTGAGAGGAATTAAAATGACACAGAGCAGTTTCACAGAAAGCTTCCTTCTGGAATATACCTGAGGATATTCCTTTCCCTATATTCTAAGGATCGTTCCAAATGTCTTTCCTCAGATGCCAAAGAAAACAGTGATTTCAGACTGCTCAATCCAAAGAATGGTTTATCTCTATGAGACAAATACACACATTGCAAAGCAGTTGCTCATAAAGTTTCTCTGCAGGTTTCATCAGAAGACATTTCCTAACCCATCAAAAACCTCTGGGTGTCACTAAATATCCCTTCACAGATTCTTCGAAGACAGAGTTTTGAAACTGGGCAACATAGAGTAAGCATTAACACTGTGAAGTAAATGCACATATCAGAGAGCAGAATCTTGTAACGCTTCTTCCTCGATTTTATTTCAGTATACTTCACTATT
>NW_012121710.1:71976-73018 GCF_000951035.1 Colobus angolensis palliatus
TCTCTGCAGGTTTAATTGGAAAATGTTTCCTAGCTCACCACAAGCCTCCGGGCCTCACTAAACATTTCTTCACATATTTTTCAAAGAAAGAGTTGCAAAACTGGGCAACAGAGAGTAAACGTTAACTGTGTGAAGTGAATGCACATATCAGAGAGCAGATTCTTGGAAGCCTTCCTCCTCGATTTTATTTCAGTATATTTCACTATTCGCCATAGTCCTCAATGCCCTACGAAATATGCCTTTTTTGGTTTCACAGAAACAGTGCTGAAACACTACGTTGTGAGAAAAGAGGTGTAATTCCCTGAGTGAAATGCATACATCACAAAGTAGTTTCTCAGAAAGCTTCTATCCAGTTTTTATCTGAAGATATCTCCTCTTTCACCATAGGCCTGAATGTGTTCTCGAATGTCCCTGCGCAGATCCGTGCATGACGGAGTTTCCAAACTGTGTAATGTAAGAAAAGTTTTAACTCGGCAAGATGAATAAATATATCTAACACAAAGCAGTTTCACAGAAATCATCTTTCCATTTTTTGTCTAAGGATATTTCCTTTTTCACCATATCCGTCCCTGTATTCCCAAATGTCTCTTGGTAGCTTTTCTTCCAAGAGGGATTCCGGAATCCTCTGGGAGAAGAAAGGTATATTTTGGTGAATGAAATGCACACGTCACAAAGCAGCTCCTCAGAAAGCTTGTCTCGAGTTTCTATCTAAAGACATTTCCTTTCTCACCATAAGCCTCAAAGCATTCCAGAATATCTCTTTGCAGATTAAACAAAAACAGTGTCATGTTACTGCTCAACGAAAAGAGAAGCTTAACTGTGAGAGCGGAATTCACGTGACACAGAGCAGTTTCACAGAAAGCTTCCTTCTGGTTTCTCTCTGAGGTTATTTCTTTTTCAGGATATTCTAAAGAGCGTTTCCAAATGTCCTTTCTCAGATTCCACAGAAACAGTGATTTCAAACTGCTCAATCCAAAGAATGATTTAACTCTATGAGATCAATACAAACATCACAAAATTGTTTCCCAGAAAGCTTCTCTCC
>NW_012121710.1:78013-78393 GCF_000951035.1 Colobus angolensis palliatus
AGCTTGTATCCAGCTTTATCTGAAGATGTCTCCTCTTTCACTGTAGGCCTGAATGTGCTCCCGAATGTTCCTTCAGGATCATGTATGGATCTTTCCAAACTGCGTAATATAAGAAAAACGTTAACTATGCGAGATGAATAAATATATCTAATGCAAAGAGATTTCACAGAAATCCTCTTTCCAGTATTTGTCTGAGGATATTTCCTTTTTCACCATAGCCGTCTCTATAATCTCAAATGTCTCTTGGTAGCCTTTTCTCCAAAAGGGATTTCAGAATCCTCTAGGAGAAGAAAGGTATATTTCTGTGGGTGGAATGCACACGTCCCAAAGCAGCTCCTCAGAAAGCTTCTCTCCAGTTTCTATCTGAAGCGGTTTCCTTT
>NW_012121710.1:78443-79795 GCF_000951035.1 Colobus angolensis palliatus
AGAGTGAGCATTAACTCTGAATAGTGAATGCACATATCAGAGAGCAGATTCTTGGATTGCTTCTTCCTCGATTTTATTTCAGTATATTTTACTATTCGCCAGAGTCCTCAATGCGCTCCAAAATATCTCTTTTTCGGTTTCACAGGAACACTGTTGAAACACTGCCTTGTGAGAAAAGAGATATAACTCCCTGAGTGGAATGCATACATCACAAGGTAGTTTCTCACAAAGCTTCTATCCAGTATTTATCTGAAGATATCTCTTCTGTCACCATAGGCCTAAATGTGCTCCCGAATGTCCGTTTGCAGATCCGTTTATGAAGGAGTTTCCAAGCTGCATAATATAAGAAAAGTTTAAACTATAGGAGATGAATAAATATATCTAACACAAAGAATTTTCACAGAAATCTTCCTTCCAGTTTTTTCTGAGGATTTTTCCTTTTTCACCATAGCTGTCCCTATAGTCCCAAATGTCTCTTGATAACATTTTCTGCAAAAGGGATTCCGGAATACTCTAGGAGAAGTAAGGTATATTTCTGTGAGTGGAATGCACACATAACAAAGCAGCTCCTCAGTAAGCATCTCTCCAGTTTCTATCTGAAGACGTTTCCTTTCTCACCATAAGCCTCAAAGCGTTCCTGAATATCCCTTTGCAGACTAAACAGAAACAGTGTTATGATATTTCTCAATGAAAAGGGAAGCTTAAAATGTGAGCGGAATTCACGTGACACAGAGTAGTTTTACAGAAAGCTTCCTTCTGGTTTCTGAGGTTATTTCTTTTTCCGGATATTCTGAAGAGCATTTCAAAATGCCCTTCCTCAGATTCCACAGAAACAGAGATTTCAAACTGCTCAACTCAAAGAATCATTTAACTCTATGAGATGAATACAAACATCACAAAAATTTGCCCAGAAAGATTCTCTCCAATTTTTGATTGAAGATATTTCCTTGCTCGACACCGGCATCTGGTGGCCACTTACTATCCCTTCGCTGAACCGTCAAAAACCGACTTTCAAACTTGGAAATGTAGAGTAAGTTTTAACCCAGTGAAAAGAATGAATATGTCAGAGAGCAGTTTCTTCGAGTCATTCTTTCTGTTTTTTATATGATGATATTTACTTTTTGCCATCATTTCAATGTGCTCCGAATATCACTCTTTTGGTTTTACAGGAACAGTGTTCAAACTGTGCCTTACAAGAAGAAAGTTATAACTCCCTTAATGGAATGCTCACATGACCAAGCAGTTTCTCAAAAAGCTTCTCTCCAGTTTTTATCTGATGATATTTCCTATTTCACCGACTGTGATCCCAAATATCCATTCGTGGATACATCCAAGAGGGAGTTTCCAAGCTG
>NW_012121711.1:0-1071 GCF_000951035.1 Colobus angolensis palliatus
GCTTGCAGTGAGCTGAGATCCGGCCACTGTACTCCAGCCTGGGTGACAGCGAGACTCTGTCTCCAAAAAAAAAAAAAAAAAAAATGATCCAACTATGTGCTGTGCTGCCTACAAGAAACACGTTTCACTTGTAAAGATCCATACAGACTAACAGTAAAGGGATGAAAAAAATATTCCATGCAAAAGGAAACCAAAAGCAAGCAGGAGTAGCTATACTTGCAGCAAGCAGGAGTAGCTATACTTGCATCAAATAAAACAAACTTTAAGTCAAAAACTGCGAAAAGAAAGTCATATTATAATAATAAAGGGATAAATTCAATAAGAGGACACATATTCTAAACATGTATGCACCCAACACCACAGCATCCAGGTATATAAAACAAATATTATTAGATCTAAAAGGGGAGATAGACTACAATACAATAATAGTTGGGGACTTCACCATCCTACTCTCAGCAATCAGGTCACCAAGACAGAAAACTAACAAAGAAACACTGAATTTAACTGCACTTTAGACGAAATGACCTAATAGACATTTACAAAACATTTATTTCATCCAATAACTGCAGAATACACATTCTTCTCATCAGCATATACAACATTCTCTAGTACACAATGTGTGTTAGGCCACAAAGCAAGCTCAACAAATTTAAAAATACTGAAGTCATATCAAGTATCTTCTCAGACCATAGTGGACTAAAACTAGAAAGCAACAACAAGAGGAACTTTGGAAACTGTACAAACATATGAAAATTAAACAACATGTTCTTTAACAATGATTGGGTCAATGAAGAAATTAAGAAGGGTATCAAAAATTTCTTGAAACAAATGAAAACTGAAACACAACATATCAAACACAACATACCGAAGCCTATGGGATACAGCAAAAGCAATGCTAAGAGGGAAGTTTATAGCAATAAATGCCTGCATCACAAAAGTGGAAATATTTCAAATAACCTAATGATGTACCTCAAGGAACTAGATAAACAAGAACAAATAGAACCCAAAATGAGTAGAAAGAAAGAAAAAATAAAGATCAGAGCAGAACTAAGTGAGGCAGGGTGAAATGTT
>NW_012121712.1:0-1081 GCF_000951035.1 Colobus angolensis palliatus
AAAAAGAATTTTATGAGAGAGTCTTGCTCTATTGCCCAAACTAGAGTACAGTGGCACGATCTTGGCTCACTGCAACCTCCACCTCCTGGGTTCAAGTGATTCTCCTGCCTAAGCCTCCCAAGTAGCTGAGATTACAGGCACCTGCCACCACACCCAGCTAATTCTTGTATTTTTAGTAGAAACGAGGTTTCACCATCTTGGCCAGGCTGGTCTCGAACTCCTAAACTCATGATTCACCTGCCTCGGCCTCCCAAAGTACTGAGATTACAGGTGTGAGTCACCATGCCTGGCTAAGTGTGGGACTTCTTAGCTTTCATAACTATGTGAGTCAGTCCTTTATACTTACTCTTTTTTCAATATATCAATATATGCACGCTTCTGTTTTGCTGGAGAACCCTGACTAATACACTTTCCATCTTTGTATGTACATTCTGTTCCCCCTTTTAAGAAGGGGAGTATGCTTCACCTCTCCTTAAATTTAGTTTGGTCTTATGAGTTTCTTTAACCAAAATATTGTGGAAGTGACCATTTGTCAGAGGGCACTAAAAAGACTGACAGGTTCTATTTTCACTCTCTTGAATTCCTGATGCATGAAGAGTTCTAGATTATTGCATGCAGAGATTATTTAGAACAGACCTGAATTAATGGTCAGTCCCAACTGGTCTTCCAGACAAATGCAAACATATGGGTGACCCCATTAGGCAACATGTGGAGCAGAAAACTTCCCAGGTGAGCCCAGCCAAACCAAAGAAGTATAAAAATGAGTAAATCGTTTTGTTTTAGACCACTAAGTGTTGTGGTGGTTTACTATTCAGCGATACGTAATAAAAATGTAAATTGCTATATAGAATTGGGGTGCTGCCATAACAGAATTCTAAAGCATTGACTGTCTTTGGGGCTAGGCAGTGAGCACAGGCTAGAAAACAAAGAGAACACAGATAAAAAGTTAGAAAAGCAGGACGGGCGCGGTGGCTCAAGCCTGTAATCCCAGCACTTTGGGAGGCCGAGACGGGCGGATCACGAGGTCAGGAGATCGAGACCATCCTGGTTAACCCAGTGAAACCCCGTCTCTACTAAAAAA
>NW_012121713.1:0-1203 GCF_000951035.1 Colobus angolensis palliatus
AGCTGTGATCGTGCCACTGCACTTCGGTCTGGGCAATAGAGTGAGATCCTATCTCAAAAAAAAAAAAAAAGATATGTTATTTAGTTCTATGTAAACTTTAAAAAAAGGATTTGATTTTCTGATGGGCACTGCATTCAATATTCTGCAGACATATTAAACTGCACAACAATTTTCTAAACACAGTTTTTAAAGGATCTGAGTATAATAGCAAAATAGAGCTAAACAGAGTCTGACAGCTTTTATTTCTATTAACTTTTCTGCTCTAGTTTATACAAGCCAATAAATCTCATTCTATTTCACATGAAAAGAAATCCATTCAGTAGTCAATTACATTTCTGCTGCAGGCTGGGGGTATCTTTGCTTGAGATATGAGAGACATGTCCATGTGTCCTCAGACTCCTGTAACTTACATAAATGTTCCAGAAGCAAACCTTTTAAGTAAAAATCAAACCCCATATAAAATGTCACTAGCCTGCCTAAGTTCAAAGGCATCTACCACAGCAGTCAGTCAGTCAGTGCAAAGGGCAGTAGGTCCACCACCTGCAATGAGGTCACAGGAATGACACAGCCTTTGAAACAGGGGTTAAGTAAAACTCCTTAGACCCAGCAAATCCACTTTTACGGATCTAAGGAAAAGGTAACTTCAGATAAAAATATGAATGCAGTGATGCTCATCACTGTGCTTTTTTATAGTAGCAAAAAAAAAAAATTGCAGACAAACTAAATGTCCAGTAATAGGGCACACCTACTTTAGAAATAGGGTACACCTACTTTATACAGCCATAAAAAGTGTTTTCAAAACAATTTTTTTTTTTTGTGAGACGGAGTCTCGCTCTGTCGCCCAGGCTGGGGTGCTGTGGCTGGATCTCAGCTCACTGCAAGCTCCGCCTCCCGGGTTCGCGCCATTCTCCTGCCTCAGCCTCCCGGGTAGCTGGGACTACAGGCGCTTCCCACCATGCCCAGCTAATTTTTCAAAACAATTTTTTTTTGTAGAGATGGAGTTTTGCTATGTTGCCAAGTCTGGTCTTAAACTCCTGTACTCAAGCAATCATCCTGCATCGGCCTCCCAAAGTGCTGGGATTACAGGCTTGAGCCACCGCGCCCGGCCAGGAAGGGCAATTTCTACTTGGGTAAAGGGGACAGGAAGATGAGGACTCCTTGCTTCCTTTTCACTGGGGACCCCAGAGTCCTGCTCTCTGCAGC
>NW_012121714.1:0-1353 GCF_000951035.1 Colobus angolensis palliatus
AAAAAAAAAAAAAAAAAAAAGCAGTTATGTTGCTGTTGTTTGCGTGAACCACACAAGTATAAAGTGAGGCAACCCTGGAAAGTCACCCACACGCATGGACTCTGCCCTGATTGATCAGGCACTAATATGGGCCTTGGTTCTGAGTCAGTTGCCGCCGCAGGGTTCGTGGATGATATGTGGGCATGCTGAAGGGGCTACGTGCCTTTGTCTCCAACCTCCCAGACGGGAACTTATAGGGGAAGAAGAGCTCCCATTGCTAGGTTTTGGAGGCAGGGCTGGATTTCCAAAGACAAATCCATTTTGGAACTGGTGGAAATGTGACAGAATTGGAAACAGAGCCTGAAATCACTATTTGTGTGTACACAAGACACAAATGTCTTAGGGACCATTTGCTTCTTGAGCAGTGTAAAAGAAAAGAAAAATATTAGAGAGAAAAAGAAAAATAAAAACCATGTGCACAAAGAGTACTATATGAAGAAGAGGAGAAAGAGTAACTTCCGGTAGAGAAACCTGACAAACATTACCTCAGCCAGGTGATCAAGGTCAACATCAACAGTGATAGGTCATGTTGATAGTACATACCCCTGATGTGATGTAATAGGAATGGTACTTTACCTCTGTGGTCTTCCTCCCCGAGACCCAGAACCCAGTCTAACCATGAGAAAAAACATCAAATTCCAACAGAGGGACATTCTACACTATCCCTGACCAGTACTGCTCAAAACTGCCAAGATTATCCCAAACAGGCAAAGTCTGAGAAACTGTCACAGCCAAGAGGAGCCTAAGGAGACGTGACAACTAAATGTAATGTAATGCGGGATCCTGGATGGGATTCTGCAATAGAAAAAGGACACTAGGTCAAAACTAAGATAACATGGGCTGGGTGCGGTGGCTCAGACCTATAATCCCAGCACTTTGGGAGGCCAAGGCGGACGGATCACCTGAGGTCAGGAATTCAAGACCAGCCTTGCCACATGGCAAAACGCTGTCTCTACTAAAAATACAAAAAATTAGCCAGGTGTGGTGGTGGGCGCCTGTAATCCCAGCTACTCGGGAGGCTGAGGCAGAGGAACCACTTAAACCTAGAGGCAGAGGTTGCAGTGAGCCGAGATTGCGCCATTGCACGCAGCCTGGGCAACAGAGCGACACTCCATCTCAAAAAAAAAAAAAAAAGTTAATATGAATAAAGTATGGACTTTAATAATAAACAAAAAATTCTATGCACATTTTTTTGTTTTGTTTTGAGACGGAGTCTTGCTTTGTCGCCGGGCTGGAGTGCAGTGGCATAATCATGGCTCACTGCAACCTCCGCCTCCTGGGTTCAAGCAATTCTCCTGCCTCAGCCTCCTGAGT
>NW_012121715.1:0-1246 GCF_000951035.1 Colobus angolensis palliatus
GAGCGCTGCCCGGAGTGCGAGGGTAGCTGAGCCCCGCAGGGCTGCGGAGGGGCGCGCTGGGGCTTCGACCTGGCTGCACTAACCCGGGCTCCTTCTGCGCCCCGGCCTCCGGGTCTGGAAAATTGAGGGGACTGCAGGCCCGGCTGCCCTGGAACTGGAAGACAGGGAGAATCCCCTGCCGGGGTCCCTGGAAACAGTGCCCATCCTCCATCACTACATTCCCTTGGCCCGTGTTAGTGAATAAAGTATTATATCCTCACCCCACCCGTGCCTGTGAGTGAGGTGGGTGGGAGAGGAAGAAAGTTGGGGTTCTCCAGGCTCAAGTGCCAAGTGAGATGTCAAGGAACCAAATGGGGATGTAAACCTAAAAGGGGTTCCCGGCATCTCGGTTTGTGTTGGGGGTAGGAGGTGATCGCACACTTGGCCCTTGGTTACGTCCTCATAACCTTAGATCTGAAAGGGCCTATAAGTATACTATGTTCATGAGACACGCACTGCATTCGGCAGAGCTCCAGTGAGCAAGGCACAACCCTTAGATCTCAGTCTAGTGAAGGAGAGAAAACTGTAACACAACATTAAAGGTTTTAACTGCTTTGTTATGTAAACTTACTTATTTTCATCCTCAAAATATCCCAGCCCAGCGTGCGGCGACTCACGCCTGTAATCCCAGCACTACTGGGGGAAAAAAAAAAAACTGGGCACGGTGACGCACACTTGTAGTCACAGCAAATGAGGAGGCTGAGGTGGGAGGATCACTTGAGCACAGGTTGAGGCTGCAGTGAGCTACTATTGTGGCACTGTACTCCAGGCTGGGCGACCGAGCAAGGCTGTCTCAAAAATAAATAAAAAATTTTAAATTCCAAAGTTATAACATTTATTTTTTCGTTTTCTTTCTTTCTTTTTTTTTTTTTTTTTTGAGACGGAGTCTCGCTCTGTCGCCCAGGCTGGAGTGCAGTGGCACCATCTTGGCTCACTGCAACCTCCACCTCCCGGGTTCAAGCGATTCTCCTGCCTCAGCCTCCTGAGTAGCTGGGATTACAGGTGCACGCTACCATGCCCAGCTAATTTTTGTATTTTTAGTAGAGATGGGGTTTCACTATGTTGGCCAGGCTGTTCTTGAACTCCTGACCTCAGGTGATCCTCCCGCCTCGGCCTCCCAAAGTGCTGGGATTTATAGGCGTGAGCCACCGTGCCTGGCCTGCTTTCTAAAATTACATCTGACCATGTCACTCCCCCATTAAAACCC
>NW_012121716.1:0-1416 GCF_000951035.1 Colobus angolensis palliatus
CTGTCTCCATAGTTTTGCTTTTTCCAGCTTGTCACACAATTGGAATCATCCAGTATGCAGTCTTTTCAGATTCACTTAGTAACAAGCATTTAAATTTCCTCCATGTCTTTTCATGCTTGATAGCTCATTTCTTTTTAGTGCTGAATGATATTCCATCATCTGGATGCACCACAGTTTATTCCTTCACCTACTGAAGGACATGTTGGTTGCTTCCAAGTTTTGGCATTATGAGTAAAGGTGCTATCAATATCTGCATGCAGTCTTTTGTGTGGACATAAGTTTTCAATTCATTTGGGTAAATGCCAAGTAGCAAAATTGCTGGATCATATAAGAATATGTTTAGTTTTGTAAGAAATTGACGAGTTGTCTTCCAAGGTGGCTGTGCCATTTGACCTTCCCACCAGCAATGACTGAGAGTTGCCCCACATCATCGCCAGCATTTGATATTGTCAGTGTTTTGGGTTTAGCTATTCTAACAGACTTGTGGTGGTAGCTCATTGCTATTTTCCCAGATGACATATGATGTTGAGGATCTTTTCATACGCATATTTGCCATCTCTAAATCTTCTTTGGCAAAATGTTCAGGTCTTTTGACCATTTTTGAATCAAGGTGTTCATTTTCTTATTGTTGCATTTTAAGAGTTATTTCATTGTGTTTTTAGTGATTTATCTGATCACAATTAAACCCTCACCTTTTACACTACAGGCATATCAAGACTTTTTTCCAAAGATATTTCTCTCCTTGGGAGCATTTCTTGTCCCAGCTTACAAGAGAATAATCTTTTCCCATGGCCTGTCAGAGGCATGATCAACAGCGAAGCCCACTGGCTTGGAGTGGGGTGCAGGGGAGGGGGAACTGGAGGAAGAGTAGGACTCCATATGAGAGGGAGTGAGGAGCGACAGCAGACCAGGGACACGGATCAGGAGAAGCCTGGGGAGGCACAGAATGATCTGGCAGGCAAAGTGGTTCAAGATGAGTGGAGGTGGTGGGTGGGGAAGCTGGCCAGGCTGGAGCAGGGAAACAGTGTAGACCAGGCTTAAGCATACTACTAAATTGTTGGGCTTTATCCAAGGATCGCACCTTCCTAGAGGGGTCAAGGAGGTAATATAAATGGGTGAAGCAGGTAAAGTGTGAGGTGATAGGGAGTGCTGTGGACTCTGACAAACTGGAGATCACATGACCACTTTAGGGGGGCAGAACAGGGTGAACATATCTGCTATGATTGGTGGCTGCCCTCCAGGAACAGAGCCTCAGTTTTTCAAAAAAAGCTCAACATGTGGATTTGTAAAATCTTCTGGCTTTAAATGCCGGGTCTGACTCTTTTAACACAACATGCCAGCCAAACAAAATGTAACCATGAAATGAAATTGACAGCAAGGCTGTCATATGCTTCTCATGTACATGTATGTGAATGC
>NW_012121717.1:0-1094 GCF_000951035.1 Colobus angolensis palliatus
GCTCTGTTGCCCAGGCTGGAGTGCAATGGCACAATCTTGGCTCACTGCAACGTCTGCCTCCTGCGCTCAAGCCATTCTCCCATCTCAGCCTCCCAAGTAGTTGGGACTACAGGTGCCTGCCACCATACTCAGCTAAAATTTTTTTGCATTTTTTTAACAGACAGGATTTCTGCCATGTTGCCCAGGCTAGTCTCGAACTCCTGGGCTCAAGCAATCCGCCTGTCTTGCCCTCCCAAAGTGCTGGGATTACAGGCGCAAACCACCATGCTTGCCTGGCTGAGATTTTGCATTTCTAACAAACTTCTGGTACACTCCCACATTGCTGGTCTAAAGTCCACAGTTTGCGTAGTGAGGATCTGAAGAACCAAGTACAAACTCTTTAGGGTAGTTTTCAGTGCATTCCACAGTCTATCCAAATCTCATAACTGTGAACTCTACTGAGATAACGTTCATTGTTGCATCCTCAGCCCTTAGTATAGAGCCTGAAATAGGATAGGTGCTCAAAAAATATTTGTTGAACGATTGAAGGAGTCAATGAACAAACAGCTACTCCCTGTTCATTATGCCATGCATTCAAAGCAAACTAAATTACTTGCAGGCTGGACACTGTGACTCACACCTGCAATCCCAGCAGGAGGATTACTTGTGCCCAGGAGTTCAAGACTAGCCTGGCCAACATGGTGAAACCCCATCTCTACCAAAAATTCAAAAATTAGGTCAGGCACGGTTGCTCACCCCTGTAATCCCAGCACTTTGGGAGGCTGAGGCAGGTGGATCACGAGGTCAGGAGTTCAAGACCAGCCTGGCCTCATGGTGAAACCCCATCTCTATTAAAAATACAAAAATTGGCCGGGCGCGGTGGCTCAAGCCTGTAATCCCAACACTTTGGGAGGCCGAGACGGGCAGATCACGAGGTCAGGAGATCGAGACCATCCTGGCTAACCCGGTGAAACTCCGTCTCTACTAAAAAACACAAAAAAACTAGCTGGGCGAGGTGGCGGGCGCCTGTAGTCCCAGCTACTCGGGAGGCTGAGGCAGGAGAATGACATAAACCCAGGAGGCGGAGCTTGCAGTGAGCTGAGATCCGGCCACTG
>NW_012121718.1:0-1115 GCF_000951035.1 Colobus angolensis palliatus
AAAAATTTTTTTCTCTTTTTATTTTTTCTTTCTGCTGGTTACTTTTTCTCCACCATGCCACTTTTTTTAGCGGGGGGGATGGGAATTTAACCACTTGAGAGGCCTTGTTCCCCACGATTTAGAACTTTCCTTTGGATTTTTATTAAGTCAGATGGAGTTGGTCCAACACAAAGGCAAAAAGATCGCAACAACAACAAAAACAGGAACAAATAACAGCAAAAAACAGTTAAGCAGAACAAACGATCGCACAACTTGTGTGACTACTGAGCACTCTAATGGTGAGAAGAAATGAAGACCAGCTGGTTGTTAACTTTAGCCAAGACAAAACCCCAATTCAGTTACTTATGTAGTAATGGGTCTCAGGCTGTAGACTGCTCTCTGCCATCCTAGAAGCAGAGAAAAAACCTCATTTTCTCTGTTGGAAATGAGCTTAAACTCCATGAAGGAGTTACCTGCCTTCCATCGTTATGGAAGCAGGAAAACTTGCCTTTCTTATTGGAAGCAAGTAAAACTTCAAAAAAAGGAGTTGTACGGCAAAATAAACTTTAGATCTCAACCACAGTTTGGGAAATCAGGGATTCTCTGGAGGGGGTGCTCCAAGACCTCAGTAAATTGTCCAATTGGTTTGAGCCATAAAGTTAGCTCATGTTAGTACCAAGCACCCATAGGAGATTTGTCAAAGGTCAGGCGCACCTCCACTCAGAATCCCTTCATGGTTACCATAATGTGAACCCCCGAAAATTTAAGACAGGTCTCAGTTAATTTAGAAAGTTTATTTTTTTTTAAGATTTCTTTTTTTATTGTTATACTTTATGTTTTGTGGTACATGTGCAGAATGTGCAGTTTTGTTACACAGGCATACATGTGCCATGGTGGTTTGCTGCACCCATCAGCCCATCATCTACATTACGTATTTATCCTAATGCTATCCCTCCCCTAGCCCCCCAACCCCCGACAGTCCCTGGTGTGTGATGTTCCCCTCCCTGTGTCCATGTGTTCTCATTGTTCTACTCCCACTTATGAGTGAGAACATGTGGTGTTTGGTTTTCTGTTTCTGTGTTAGTTTGCTGAGAATGATGGTTTCCAGCTTCATCCATGTCCCTGCAAAGGACATG
>NW_012121719.1:0-1340 GCF_000951035.1 Colobus angolensis palliatus
GTCTTTGGGAATTCTGCTTTTTGGCAATCTGGACACTCCTGTCTGCACTGTGTGTCTCTTGTGCAGCTTGTAGCATGGGAGTTACTGGATTTCTTGGCCCACTACATATTTCATTCAGTAAAGGGAAAGCAAGGGTTGAAACATTTCTTATGCTAAAAATAATTTTATGATGACCTTTGTGAAGAACATGAGTTCCTTAGACACTGTCTAGCTGCTAAAAATGACAGCTTTCTGGTTTTTGGTTGGTTTGTTTTTGGAGATGCAAAATGAGCATATGTACCTTAACGGTTCCCACCACCTTTATTTAGCCAATAACTGAATTTGAGAAAATCAGTTAGTTGTGCACTATTTTCTTCATCTAAATGTGGAAATGTTTAAATCTGTGTTCTACTAGTTACTAATGACCTCAAGATATATTCCCTGGTGAGATGGACTTTCTCAGAATGTGAGGACTGCATGCTTGGCACACTTTAAATGTTAGTGTTTCATTTTTCAAGAGGATTAAAGCCCTCATATGTTTATTTTCCTTTAAAAAACTACTTAAGGCAGCACAAATTGGTTAAAAAAAAAAGGACATAAAAACTAAAACCTAAATAGTTTAAACAATTAACAGCAGTACAGACAAAACTTAATGAACCCAGAAAATAGACTGTGGTGATTCATATTGTAATGACGGGAGTTCCAGATGAAATACACAGAAAACATAGTTAAGGAAAATAGTCAAAGGTTTTCAAAGTGAAAACAAAGATCTCAGACCATTAAGCACTCACTCAGACCACAGAGTGCTTCTTGGCATAATAGTCAAAGACATCCACTTGTCAACGTTTTAATCACACAAAAAAAATTTATTTTAGAAAAATAAAATGACAGCTTTACTCAGATGTTATAGAAAAGATGATCCCTTACAGTGATTAGAGAGTACTTGAGGAAAAGGGTTTACTTTCATTGCTCTGTTATCTTTTTTTCTTGGAAAACTATGACAAACCTGTTGGAGTTTTGTAGAGCCTAAAAGAACTTACCAGCACAAACTTGCTCTCACTTTGCTCCATTGGCAAACACTGAGGGGGAGCTGAGAGTTACCTTATTTGCAGGCTAACAAATTAACCTTAACCTGCCACGGTTTCACAGATACTGGCCAAAGACACGAGTCTCCTGGGTCAGAGACAAAGGCCAGTTTCTTACAGCAGCAGCAGTAGCCAGAGCATTTGCATTTGTGCTTATCCCCTGAGTGTCTGTTCCTATGAAATAATGCAGAGAAGACCAGGGAAAGCCTGTGCATGCAGTGAGTTGTATTAGAGGAGAGGAACCTTGGACTTAGGGATCCTTATTACACTGTAAGC
>NW_012121720.1:0-1763 GCF_000951035.1 Colobus angolensis palliatus
AATTTTGGTATTTTTAGTAGAGACAGGGTTTCACCATGTTGGCCAGGCTGGTTTCGAACTCCTGACCTCAAGTGATCCGCCCTCCTTGGCCTCCCAAAGTGCTGGGATTACAAGCATGAGCCATCACGTCCAGCCTGTCATCCTATTTTATCTCATCTCCTCCTCCTCCCTTCTCCGACCACCTTCTCTAGAGTAAAAGATCTTTGCTCTCAATTTTGGAACACTTAAAATTCCTTCAGTCACTCTTGTTAGGAAGATATAAGGGAAGAGAGCGAGAGACAGGAGGCAACTTAACGGCCAAACAGGATTATTCACAGGAATAAGCCTGTGAGGGGTTCCAGTCAGGAGTCTGGCTGAGACCCTGATCGCTTACAAGCTGAGGCTTTTATATTGGGGAGGAGTTGGGAAATGCTGGCTGACTGGGACTGTTGGGGACTTTGTTAGGCTATGTTATCTTCTGTTGAAGCTATGGGCGGGGTTAACATTTGCATTGTCTCTGAGAACAGTCATCATTGTTGTAAAATAGCATCACTACTGTTACTCCTCACAACTCTGACCTGGGATCAGTGAAAACCACTGTTGTTGAGAACTCTTACAGAATTTCTGAGCTTTTATCTAAATCATCTGTTGAGTCTTTGCAATTACCTACCAGGCTGGTAGGAAACCGGGGCTCATAGTAATTGACCAAGGTCACACTGTTAGATGCTGTGGGTCTGGGACTAGAATTTGATATTTACTCCGGGCCCCGTCTCTGTCCCCAACAATCAAACCACAAGTTAAAATTCCAAATTGTGGGCCGGGCGCGGTGGCTCACCCCCGTAATCCCATCACTTTGGGAGGCTGAGGCAGGAGAATGGAGTGAACCCGGGAGGCTGAGGTTGCAGTGACCCGAGATCGTGCCACTGCACTTCAGCCTGGGTGACAGAAAGAGACTCGTCTCAAAAAAAATAACCATGAAGGTTGTCTTTTTTCTCTAAAAGTTGAACAAGTCAGATACGTTTTGAATGTGGAAGTTTTGGGTTTTTTTTTTTTGGATGCCATTTAGACAGTTTCAGATTCACAGCAGAAAGCAGAATTGAGCAGGAAGTACAGAGTTGCCATATACCTCCTGTCCTCACATATTGGCTCTCCCCCAGAGTGGTACATTTGTTACAATCACTGAACTTACAGTTTATTATCACCCAAAGTTCTGTATGACACCATAACGGTGGGTACATATACATTTGTCAAAACCTATGGAATGTGCAACACCAAGACAACTGAAACTGTAGATTTGGGGCAAATATGATGTGTCAATGTAGGTTCCTCAGATGTAACACCTGTAGACCTCTGGTGTGAAATGTTTATCATGGGGGAAGCTGTGAGTGTATGGAGGAAGCGAATATACGGGAACTCTGTATTTTCCCCTCAAGTTTGCTGTGAACCTAAAAGTGCTCTTAAAAAAAAAAGGCGGGGCTAAGTGCAATGATTCATGGCTGTAATACCAGCATTTGGGGAGGCAGGAGTGGGAGGGTCGCTTGAGGCCAGGAGTTTTGAGACCAGCCTGGACAACATAGCTAGACCTCATCTCTACAAAAAATAGTAGTTCTAGCTACTCAGGAGGCTGAGGCAGGAGGATCACTTGAGACTAGGAGGTCAAAGCTGCAGTAAACTGTGATCGTACTACTGTACTGCAGCCTGGGAGGGAGAGACCCTGACTCTTTAAAAAAAAAAAAAGGCCCAGCACAGTGGCTCACGCCTGTAATCCCAACACTTTGGGAGGC
>NW_012121721.1:0-3512 GCF_000951035.1 Colobus angolensis palliatus
AAAGAGGTTATCCAAATAACCTCAACTTTTTCATTTATTTCAGAGAAACTTTTGTTTATTTTTAAACAAATTTATCTGTTTTTGTAATCTGATTGTGTTAAACATACTTAGGTTGCAGTTAAAAACACAAGGTATCTTGATTTCTTTAGTAAGATGATAAAAACAGTATTTTTTCTATATTTTGCTTTCAACGTACTCTATTGCTTGTACAATAGGATAATAACTACATTGTAGTTTATCATTACAATCATATATATTTCAGATTATGCCAGATCACTAAGTCACATTGCATTAACTTTTCCTCTGTAAGTCCCTATAGATGAATTATAATGTAGTCTCTTGAAAATTCTGAAGAAAGACTATGGAACCTGGAGGAAATCTTTTGGCTTACCACTAAGTTCTAATAGAGACTTAATTCTTGACCATAGCCTGGCAAGCAATTGTGTAATCAGAACCACCAAAAGCAGACTAAGTGTTGCCTGACCCACTAAGCATAGCAGTGTTCCATCATCAAATGTAAACAATGTATGCAAAAATTGGCCTCAAGCAGGATGTGAATGGACAAGTAAGTTGTACAAGAAAGTGAATCCGTGTGTCATGGCCGCTAATTGGCTAAGCTGCCTTTTTTTTTCTTTCTCTCAGTCCAGAATTATGGCCTCATATGAATTTCCCTGTAACCGGTGACTGAAGGAGAACATCATTTAAGTACTGATCATGCTTAGTCCTACTTCAGCTCCTCTCCTGGGTCATGTTAAAAGACAATGGTTGAAGAAAAGCATCCCAATGGAAAGAACTTTAAAATATTCACCTGGTAATTAATTTTTCCAGGAAAAAGAGGTGGCAAAAGGAGCAAATCTGCACTGTTTCATAGTGCATAGGTTTCTTCCAGATAGAGAGATAGAAGGAAGATAATTGGGAAACTGGCGACAAGGAGATATGTTTGTATCCCATGTAAATGTCCACTAAAAATCAAAGTCAGTCTCTGCTTCAGCTTTACTATAAGGTATTGTTTATTTTGTAATATGCAATTACTGTTAAATGTGGTAATATTGTCTTCTTATATTATACTCTGAAGAAAAGTTTTCCATATTATTACTATTGTTGTTGTTATTATTATTATTATTATACCTTAAGTTCTAGGGTATATGTGCACAACAAGCAGGTTTGTTACATATGTATACATGTGCCATGTTGGTGTGCTGCACCCATTAACTCGTCATTTACATTAGGTATTTCTCTTAAAGCTATCACTTCCTGCTCCCCCAACCCCATGGCAGGCCCCAGAGTGTGAAGTTCTCTACCCTGTGTCCAAGTGTTCTCACTGTTCAATTCCCACTTATAAGTGAGAACATACGGTGTTTGGTTTTCTGTCCTTGCAATAGTTTGCCCAGAATGATGGTTTCTAGATTCATCCTTGTCCCTACAAAGCACATGAACTCATCCTTTTATATGGCTGCATAGTATTCCATGGTGTATATGTGCCACATTTTCTTAATTCAGTCTATCATTGATGGACATTTGGCTTGGTTTCAAGTCTTTGCTATTGTGAATAGTGCTGCAATAAACATACATGTGCATGTGTCCTTATAGTAGCATGATTTATAATCATTTGGGTATATACCCAGTAATGGGATCACTGGGTCAAATTGTATTTCTAGTTCTAGGTCCTTGAAGAATCACCACTGTCTTCCACAATGGTTGAACCAGTTCACACTCCCACCAACAGTGTAAAAGTGTTCCTATTTCTCTACATCCTCTCCAGTACCTGTTGTTTCCTCACTTTTTAATGATCACCATTCTAACTGGTGTGAGATGGTATCTCATTGTGGTTTTGATTTGCATTTCTCTGATGACCAGTGAAGATGAGCATTTTTTCATGTGTCTGTTGGCTGCATAAATGTCTTCTTTTGAGAAGTTTCTGTTCATTCCTGATTTGCTTTCTAGGAAGCTTATTTGCTTTCTAGGAAGCTAATTTGCTTTCCAGGAAACCGATTTGCTTTCTAGGAAACTAGGGGGAGTATTAAATGACCAGGAGTAGGCAAGGCTAGGAGCAAAACTGCACATTTATTTTTGGTCCCCCAGCTTCAGGAGAGAAGGTGTGGGGGAGGGGTGAGGTCTGTCGGTCTCCGGCAGGGGAGGCTGGGGGAGTCACCCGGTGGAGCTCTCGGGTGGAGTTCCTACAGTCCTGACAGGAGTGAGGGCTGAGGAAGTGGCGCAGCGCCCCGCTGGGAGCGGCTTTTATGTCCTGGGCCTGGGAGTGGGAGGGCAGTGGGCGGGACGTAGGCGGGTCTGCTGGGCAGTAGGCATGGCTAGGCGGGTTCCGGTTTTTCTCCCTCCGAGGTCGGGTTGTGCCTGGGCAGTCTACCTGTGTCTTTCCCCCATGCGGGAAAGGTGAAGAACCTGGAACTGTGCCATCTTGCTTCCGTTCCTCCAAACAATTCTTTCGTCCGTCCACTTTTTGATGTTTTATTTTTTCTCATAAATTTGTTTAAGTTCTTAGCAGATTCTGGATATTAGCCCTTCGTCAGATGGGTAGATTGCAAAAATGTTCTCTGATTCTGTAGGTTGCTTGTTCACTCTGATAGTTTATTTTGCTGTACAGAAGCTCTTCAGTTTAATTATATCCTATTTGTCTATTTTGGCTTTTGTTGCCATTGCTTGTGATGTTTTAGTCATGAAGTCCTTGCCCATGCCTATGTCCTGAATGGTATTGCCTAGTCTTTTTTCTATGGTTTTTATGGTTTTATGTCTAACATTTAAGTCTTTAATCCATCTTGAATTAATTTTTGTATAAGGTGTAAGGAAGGGATTCAGTTTCAACTTTCTATGTGTGTCTAGCCAGTTTTCCTGGCACCATTTATTAAATAGGGAATCCTTTCCCCATTTCTTGTTTTTATCAGGTTTGTCAAAGATCAGATGGTTGTGCATGTGTCATATTATTTCTGAGGGCTCTGTTCTATTCCATTGGTCTACATCTCTGTTTTGGTAACATTACCATGCTGTTTTTGTTACTCTAGCCTTGTGGTATACTCTGAAGTCAGGTAGCATGATGCCTCCAGCTTTGTTCTTTTTGCTTAGGATTGTCTTGGCAATGCAAGCTCTTTTTTGGTTCTGTGTGAACTTTAAAGTAGTTTTATTCCAATTCTGTGAAGAAAGTCATTGGTAGCTTGATGGGGATGGCATTGAATCTATAAATTACATTGGGCAGTACGGCCATTTCATGATATTGATTCTTCCTATCCATGAACATGAAATGTCCTTTCATTTGTTTCTGTCCTCTTTTTATTTCATTTAGTAGTAGTTTGTAGTCCTCCTTGAAGAGGTCCTCTACATCCCTTGTAAATTGGATCCTTAGGTTTTATTCTCTTTGAGGCAATTGTGAATGGAAGTTCATTCATGATTTGTCTCTCTGTTTGTCTGTTACTGGTGTATAAGAATGCTTGTGATGTTTGCACCTTAATTTTGTGTCCTGAGAAATTGCTGAAGTTGCTTATCAGCTTAAGGAGATTTTG
>NW_012121721.1:5438-114754 GCF_000951035.1 Colobus angolensis palliatus
GCTGAGTTGGCAGAAATTAACACTGAGTCCCAGCTATGGCATCAGAGATCAGCTGGACATGGGTTAGCTCAATGATGGAAACATGATGGGAACATGGGATTATTTCCACCATGAAAGTTGTAGTATTTTGTGTAGCTCATGGTAAATCACACTGGAATAGGTAATTCCATCTGTATGTTGGCTTTCCTTTTCTAATGACAGTATTTCTATAGAAACAAGTATTTGTAGATGTATGGAAAGGCTTATTCACCATCATGCTTGCTTCTGAAGAAGTAATTCTTGTTGGAGCAAATGAATCTTGTTGAAATACTTATTATTTTGGAATTCACAGGCTTTACTGTGTTTCAAATCTATATTAGGCTTCTCCAGAGAAAAAGAACAAATAGTATGTGTGTGTGTGTGTGTGTGTGTGTGTGTGTATGTGTGTGTGTAGAGAAAGAGAGAAACAAAGAGAGAGAGAGAGACAGATTTAAATTAATGAATTGGTTTACAAGATATTAATATTATGGGGGCTAAAAAGTATGAAGATCTGCAGTCAGTAAGCTTAAGATCCAGAGGAGCCAATGGTGTCATTCTGATTCAAGCACGAAAGCCTCAGAATCAAGAGAGCAAATTGGGGTAAGTTTCAGTTCAAGTCTGAGTCCAAAGGCAGAAGAAGCCTGATGTTCCAGCCCAAAGACAGTCAGGCAGAGGGAATACATTTGTTTTTACTCAGCCTTTTAATTCTACTCAACTCCTCCACAGATTAGATGAGGTACTTCCACAATGGGATGGACAATCTGCTTTACTCAGTCTGCTGATTCAAATGTCATCTCATCCAGAAACACTCTTACAGACACACCCAGGATACTGTTTAAACAAATAGCTGGAAACTCAGTGGCCCAGCAAGTTTGACACATAAAATCAACCATCACACAATGAAAATGAAGTATATGGCCTGATATACGGTAGAGTGGCCTTTGGAAATTTTAATTTCAGCATCAGCAGACTGGCAACACCTTTCTGAACTAGTATAATATATGCTAGGTTGTGATTTTTAAATAAATGACAGATATAGGGTGCTGGGATTTTTGTTGTTGTTTGTTTGTTGTTTTACAGCCAGAGTTATTGGGTCTGGGAATCTAAAAATGGAAATGCTAATCTAAAAATGGAGAGTATTTCTGCTCACTACTACTTCCAGAGCTCTAAGAAAGAAATACATTTTTCTTTTCCATAACCACAATTTTAGGCTTGTCTAGCCTAGAGGCTTTATTTCTCAAGGAAGAAATACTTCCAATATGGGATACCAACATCTTTCCACTGAGTCTGTCCTCTGACTACTTTGGGTTCCCCAAGCCAACAAATCACCAAGCGGGTTAAAGAGTGTCTGAACATGGCTGATTGGTTCTGATTGCTACTATATTATCGGGATAAGAAGAATGTAAGGTGTTCAGGAAATGCCTTGGAGTACTGCCTAATGACCTCAGGCCGTGTGATGAAAGTCAATATATAACTGTCATTCCCCAATACAAGACAGATTGCCAATGGTCCAGATGTTTTAGAAATATATCTTTGGGTTACCCCACCAAAAGAACCTGGACAAGGCAAAATATTTTCTAGACAGAAAGGGAAAAGGAAATTGACTGTAGAAGAAGGAAGTTATACATACCAGCTACAACCGTGTAACAAATTAAACAAATAATGACATAACAGTTATTGGTATGCTTTTCTCATTTTTTATGCATTTGTGGATGTGTTTTCAATTACATTATCTTCTTCTACTTCTCTCACATATTTCTTCCAAATAATAATATGCTAAAATGTAATAATTTCAAACAACTTCAAACAATCTATTGAATCTATAGAAATCCACCACTGTGAAACTATTTATTGCTCATTTGAGACTTGCTTTTCTTCTCAATTTCTTGTCTCAAAAGTGTGTCTCTAAATTAAATAGTTTATTTATTTATTTATTTATTTATTTTTTCAAATGGAGTTTCACTCTTGCTGCTCAGGCTGGACTGCAGTGGCATGATCTCTGCTCACTTCAACCTCCACCTCCTGGGTTCAAGTGACTCTCCTGCCTCAGGGTCCTGAGTAGCTAGAATTACAAGCATCCGCCACCACCCCCGGCTAATTTTTGTATCTTTAGCAGAGATGACATTTCACCATGTTGGCCAGGCTTGTCTCAAACTCCTGATCCTAGGTGATCCACCCTCCTCAGTCTTCCAAAGTGCTGGGATTACAGGTGTGAGCTGCCACACCCAGCCGTAGGCTTTACTATTAAATGTTTCCCAGAATGTAGAAATGGGCATTATATATCTAGAGTTTCAAGAAAAAACACTGAGAAAAGATGTATTAATAAAAAAATAATTTTATTATAAAATTTTAGTGTAAATATTTGCAGATGAAACTTCATTAAGTTTGAAAGTAGCTAATTTGCATATGAGGATCAAAACCATTTCAATGATAGTAAAGGGAGGTCTTGGAACCTGGGAATAATAAAATCTGTCTATATTCAAATAAGTGTATGGGTCTGATATTGCATGCTTGGAGGAAGTCTAAAGGTGTCTCAGTACTAATATAAGAGGCAATCAGGAGGTCCAAAAAAGTCCCGCCTATAGATGACAGCCGATAGTGTACATCAGAAATATACTCTAAAATCATCAGCTATTCAAAAATCATGTAGGCAAATGAAATCAACAACGACTGGCAGTGAATAACAAAAGCTTTCTCACCAGGGTTAAATCAAATGAGTTTTTTTTAAATATTATTTTATCTTTTTTCTGCAACAATGTTGGAATACCATAGATTATTTCCTAAATATGACACATTCACATGAATACTGCATGTTTCTAGTTATAAAACTGAAGATCAAATTCAAATTAAAAACTATTTTCACACATGCAAAAACATTACAACTTTGGTAATTTATGATGTTTGGTAGAAACTCCATGGACATATCATTCCTAAAATTCATATTGATTACAAACACACTTTTGCAGTCAGTGGTGCTATAGATTTCATGTTTGTGTGCCCTCCAAAATTCTTAAGTTGAAACTTAATCCCCAATGTAACGGTATTGGAGATTACCTTTGAGAGGTGATAAGGTCATGAAAGCAGGGTCTTTATTAATGAGATTAGTGCTCTTATAAAAGGCCTCCCAGGGCGCTTCCTAGTCCTCTCTGCCATGTAGTGTATTATTGGGACTCATAAGGCAATATTCCAAAATACGATTCTTTAGCATGCCAAATATTCTGAGAATCTGAACATTCTAAGGGACTCAGAAGCGTTGCCTTTCTGATCTCCTACCCTTCTTTCTTCAGCTTCCCTTTCTCCTCAAAGGTATGCCAGAGAAACTAGAATTCTTTTTCTGCAGTGCAAGTCATAGAAGCTAGAAATAGCATTCTAACTTTCTCCCTTTCTGTGTAGAAGCTGGCCATAAAGATAACAGTAGGTCATAAAACTCTCATTCTAAAAGGAGTCCTACTTTCTAACTGGGAGGAATAAATGCCACACACAGAGAGACAAAGAAGAATCTGAACAAACAGGCATTGCTGGATTCCCCACTTGGTCTATCCCATTAGATCATTCTCTTTTGTCCAATCACATTTCTATATGCTGTCCAGTCACATTTCTAAATGCTGTCCAATATTTTTTGAACCTAAGCAAAAACAGTTTTTCCTGAGTCTTTGAGTCTTTATTTCTGAAGGCCCCCATGCTCCAAAAAGCTTTGATTAAATAAATGTGTTATGCTTTTCTCTTGCTAACCTGTCTTTTATTACAGGAGTGTTGGTGGTGATCCTTTTAAGAAAGGTTTTAAGCCTTTTCTGTCCCTCTGCTATGAATCAGGAAGTGGGTCTGCACCAGAAATTGCTTCTGTTAGTGCCTTGGTCTTGTAGTTCCCAGTCTCCAAAACTGAGAAAAGTATCTGTTGTTTTCAAAAGCAAAATGCTTTTATAATTTTGTTGTAGCAATCCAAAATGACTAAGACAACTAGCCTCAGACTATGTGCTGTATATAAAATTTTAGTTACAAATTAAGTGATTTAGTCTATGGTTATTGAAGAAATCAGGAGTCTTAAAGATAGAGAACTTACAAAATTAGGTAGAACATGGAAAACAGAAAATAAGCTGCTTGAAAACTTAAAAAATAACAGTGTGTATTTATTTTCTTCTGTTTTCTTAGTAAAATATGTCCACCCTAATTTACTTTGGTAATGATGATATTGAGTTTTCTATAGTGTGTTACTTTTTGAAAAATAAAAATTCCAACTTTATTAGAAACTGATAAACATTGCAATATATGTTACCCTTTTTTTTTTCACTGTGAAATAACCACCTTATTATAATGAACTTCTAGATCTGAGATCTATTTATTTATTTAAGGGCCTTTGGTGCTATTATATATACAACAGTTCAAAGATGAATATTAGGGAAGAACTCTTTGTACTCCACACTTTCTTCCACATTGATATCTCCCATAAATTCTTGCCATTACGATGAGGGATTTTGTCCATCCTAGTATAATTATGACATTCTCAACATAATGTTTTAGAAAAAATGCCTTGCTAAATATATTCACCAAATATAAAATCTTTGGACAGACATTTTGTTTTCAGATTTTGTCGAAGGCATAATCTTTCAGGATGTACAAGAGACAGCAATATTATTTTAGTTAGATAACTCAGCACAGATGGGATATAAAAAATTTAAAATTATTATTTTTGCTGCTTTCTGAGTTAGAACATTTTATACCATTGTAACATGTGCATAATTGTAGTAAATGTGAAAAAAATTAAACCTTATTTTTAAAAAAATGTGCTGAATGTGAAAGGCTTTTATTGTTAGCTCCAAATTATTTTCAACTACAAACTATATTTATTCCCAATGACTACTTAATAGACAATTCTTAAAAGGAAAAATAAGGAAAAAAATATATATTTATAAAAAGGAAGAATATCTGACAAAAGATGGCAACACATGCTATGGAGAGATTTAATGTATCCCAGGGACAATTTTCTTGAGAATGAAGGTAAAGTCATTTCTATTACAGGGTAGGGTTTTTTATAAAAAATTATAGGTTACTAATTGATTAACAACAGGATACTTTCTAGGCATAGTGTTTCAAGGACTGAGAAGGTAAGACCTATGGGAACTCTGCTCTGTAGATCATATGTTTTTATCCAGGCAGACTCTGACAATCACTAACCTACCCAAGAAATTTCTCCACATCCATGAGAATCTTTATGTGTGCAAACCTATAAGGCATTTTCAGTAATATACCATTTTATTCTAATATTAATGGCATTTAGTATTTTATGTATCTATTCTTCATTTGTTTCATTCTGTCAAATGAAAATGTCTACATATTGATAGAAATATATAGTTATATTTGTAAGAAACATGATTAGTGTAAAATACTTATTAATATCTTTTTTCAATCAGGTTAGTTCTTTTCTTAAGCATCTAATCCCTTTCTTTTAGAGAGAGAGACACTATATACAACAAAGACAGCATTGGTCTATATACATGTCTTCATATTTAAAAACGAAATTTCATATATGCAGAATAGTTTAAATCGTGAGCTAGCACATAATTCAAGGGAAGCTGTACATGAAACACAAACTGTTAAGTAGAATTCTGACTTTAAAATTTAAGACAATCCTTGAAAAATGTCCAAGACAACTTTTTTCTAATAGTCACATTAATTGTTGTTGAAGCTGCCTCTCTAACCATCACAGTTTAATCATAGATGAAATATGACATAGTAATTTAGATTAATAAAAATGTCATTAATTGTATTTTGGAAAAATCAATTTTATTTTCTACATATTAGGGTATTATTTTTCAAATTCTTATTATTTTTGAATACATAAGCTCTACAGGACACATTAAAATCTAATTTTTAAGGATAAGTTATTAAAGGAATTCAAAAATCAAATGAATGCTAATAGGCACCATATTTTCTGGAAGATTCTTTAATTTTTTGCCATCCCAAACTGAGGTCTGTTTGTCTGGCACAGTAAAGCCAGACACAATGCTAAGATTTGCAGTAGGAGAAAAAGACATTTCTTGCATGGTGCCAAGCAAGGAGAATGGGTGACTAACACTTAAGACTCAAACATCCTGGTCGCTTACAAGCGAAGGTTTTTATAGACTGCAGTACACATCAGGAAAGGAGAAGTTGCAGGCAACATTGTAAACTAATACATGGAAATTGTGAATTGGCTTGGTCCATGAGTGTGACTCTCTTCAGGCCCTTCAGGAAGAAATTTAGAAAAAAGAATGGTGGTCAGAGTTCAGTTCTCAGTTCCCCCTTATATAAGGTCTATGTGATAGTAATCAATATTTTCCATCTGGTAGGAGTTTCTGAAAGACAATTCAAGAGTACATGGTAAGGTGCTATTTTTTAGTTTAAATAGGGAACCAAAAACACCTTATGACTGATTTACTTGGAAGACTACTATTACTGTATTCTTGCCTATCAGGCTGCTCACTTACTTTTCAAGGAGAGTTAAGTGCCTGGAATTTCACTTGAAGAGACTCAAGAGTTTTTCTTTGTTTCCATACTTGTGGGGATCTAGCAGGTCCCCAAAAAGGGATCTCAGTTCCATCTCAAATGTACATCCATATATGGAGTATAAGAAAAGATTATGTGTTTCTGTATTTATTTAAATTTAAATAGTTTTTGGGATACAAATGATTTTTTGTTACATGGATGAATTATATAGTGGCAAATTCTGAGATTTTAGTATATCCATACCTGAGTAGTGTACATTGTACCTATGTGTAGATTTTATCCCTAGCCCTCCTTCTACCATTCCCCTGTGAGAGTAGTATACATTGTACCTATGTGTAGATTTTATCCCTAGCCCTCCTTCTACCATTCCCTCGTGAATCTCTAAAGCCCATTATGTCACTCTGCATGTGTTCGGGTACTCACAACTTAGCTCTTCTTTTAAGCGCGAGAATACTGTTTTTAGTTTTCCATTCCTGAGTTATTTCACTTTGAATAATGACCTCCAGCTCCATCCAAGTTGCTGCAAAAGGCATTATTTCATTCCCTTTCACGGCTTAGTATTCCATTGTGTATGTGTACTACATTAGCTTTATTCACTCATTAGTCAATGGGCACTTAGGTTGGTTCCACATCTTTACTATTGTGAATTGTGCTGGCATAAATACATGTGTACAAGTGTCTTTTTCATATAGTGATTTCTTTTTCTTTGTGAAGATACACAATAGTGTGACTGCTGGATTAAATATTAGACCTACTTTTAGCTCTTTAGAGAATCTCCATACTGTTCTCCATAGAGGTTGTACTAATTTACATTCCCACCAACAGTGTATAAGTATCTACTTTTCCGTACATCCATGTCAACAGCTATTATTTTTTAGTGTTTAATAATGGTCATTCTTGCAGGAGTAGGGTGGTATCTCATTGTGGTTTTAACTTATATTTTCCTGATAATTAATGATAAGCATTTTTGCATATGTTTGTTGGCCATTTGTGTATCTTCTTTGGACAGACATGTATTCATGTATTTTGCTCACTTTTTGATGGAATTATTTGTTTTATTCCTTGCTGATTTGTTTGTGTTCCTTGTAGATTCTGGATCCTGGTCCTTTATCAGAGGCATGGTTTGCAAGTATGTTCTCCCATTCTCTGGGATATTTGTTTACTCTGATTATTATTTTTTTCTGTGCAAAACTTTTAAAATCAGGTCTCATTTATTTATTTTTGTTTTCCTTTGATTGTCTTTTGGGGTCTTCGTTATGAATTCTGTGCCTAGGCTGATGTCTAGAAGAGTTATTCAAATATTGTCTTTTGAATTTTTATAGTTTCAGGTCTTGTATTAAAGTATTTGATCCATCATGAGTTGTCTTTGGATAAGGTAAGTGATAGGGATCCAGTTTCATTCTTCCACATGTAGCTTACCAGTTTTCACAGCATCATTTATTAAATAGGGTGTTCCTTCCAATTTATGTTTTTGTGTGCTCTGTTGAAGAACAGTTGGCCATATGTATTTGGCTTTATTTTGAGGTTCTGTATCCTGCTCCATTGATCTATGTGCCTACTTTTATAGCCTTGTAGTATAATTTGAATTCTGGTAATATGATGCCTCCAGATTTTTTTTTTTTTTTTTTGCTTAACATTGCTCTGGCTGTTTGGGCTCTTTTTTGATTCCACATACATTTTGGGATATTTTCCAATTATTTGAAAAATAATGTTAATTTTTTATGGGAATCACATTGAATCTGTAGATTGCTTTTGTCAGTGTGGTCATTTTCACAGTATTGATTTATCAAATCCATGAGTATAGATTTTACCAAATCTAGGAGTCTACTGGAGGAGTCTAGGATTTTCTAGTTATATAATCATGTCATCCTCAAACAGTGATAGTTTGACTTCCTCTTTTCCAGTTTGGGTGTTATTTATTTATTTATTTATTTTCCTGCCTGATTGCTCTGGCTGGGACTTCCAGAACTATGTTGAATAGGTGTGGTAAAACTGAACATCCTTGTATTGTTCGTGTTCCTGGGGGGAATGCTTTCAACTTTTCTCCATTCAGTATGATGTTGGTTGTCGGTTTGTCATACATAGCTTTTAATATTTTGAGATAGGTCTCTTATATGCCTAGTTTGTTGAAAGTTTTTAATCATAAAGAAACGCCTATTTTTTCATATGCTTTTTCTGGATATATTGAGATAATAGTATGTCTTTTGTTTTTAGTTCTCTTTTTGTGATGTATCACGTTTACTGACTTGCATGTGTTCAACCATCCCTGCCTCCTTGGAATGAAATCAATTTGATCATGATGAATTATCTTTTTGATTTGCTGTTGGATCTGGTAAGTATTTTGGTGAAGATTTTTGCATATGTGTTCATCAGAAAAATAGGTTTGTAGCTTTCTTTTTTGGTTGTGTCTTTTCCTGTTTTCTTAGTTTTGGTGTCAGGGTGATACTGGCTTCATTAAATTATTTAGAAAGGATTCCATCTTTCCCAATGTTTTAGAATAGCTTTGGTAGGAATGGAACCAATTTTTCTTTCAATATCTGGTAGAATTCAGATGTGAATATGAGATTTTGTTGATGCTGATGGAAGTTTTTAAATTGCTGATTCAATCTTGCTGCTTATTATTGGTCTATTCAGGGTTTTTATTCTTTCCTGATTTAATCTAGGAGGGTTGTATGTTCCCAAGAATGTATCTGTTTCCTCTAGGTTTTCCAGTTTTTGTGTATATAGGTGCTCATAGTAGTCTCAAATAATATTTTGTATCTCTGTGGTGTCAATTGTAATGTCTCCAGTTTCACTGAGGTTATTTTTATATTTTCTGTTCTTAGTTAATCTAGCTAATGGTCTATTTTTTCAAAGAACTAGATTTTTTTTTCATTGATCCTTATATTGTTTTGGTTTTATTGCTGTTGTTTGAATTTCACTGAGTTCTTCTTTGATCTTTGTTATTTCTTTTCTTTTTCTAGCTTTGGATTTGGTTCATTCGTTTCTCTCTAGTTCCTTGAGATGTGATATAAATTGTCAATTTGTGCTTCCAGATTGATGGAGACACTTAGCACTATATACTTTTCTCTTAGCAATGCTTTCACTGTATCAGAGAAGTTTTAAACTCTTTATTATCATTCAATTCAAAAAGCTTTTGAAATTCCGTCTTGATTTCATTGTTAATCCAGATATTACTCAGGAGCAGATTACTTAACTTTCATAGATTTGTATAGTTTTGAAGGTTTCTTTGGAGTTGATTTCTAATTTTATTCTATGATTTTCTGAGAAGACACTTGACATTATTACAATTTTTAAAAAGTGCATTTTGACATGTTTTGTGGCCTATCATATAGTCCATCTTAGAGAATGTTACATCTGGTAATGAGAAGAATGTATATTCTGCAGTTCTTAGGTAAAATGTTCTATAAATATCTGTTAAGTCCATGTGTTCTAGTATGTCATTTAAATCCATTGTTTCTCTATTGACTTTCTGTCAACAGAAGATCTGAAGATCTTCTAGACTTCTTTCACTAGACAGATCTTCTGGATCTTCAGTGATATATTGAAGTCTCCCACTATTATTGTGTTGCTGTCTATCTCTTTTCTTAGTTTTAGTAGTAATTGGTTCATGAATCTGGGGCCTCCAGTGTTAGGTGCATGTTAATTTAGGATTATAATATATTCTTGTTGGATTCATTCTTTTATTATTGTGTAGTAACCATCTCTGACTTTTTCTACTGTTGTTGCTTTGAAGTCTGTTTTGGCTTATATAAGAATAGCCACTTTAGCTCGCTTTTGGTTTCCCTTTGGGCAGAATTTTTTTTTCTAACTGTTTACCTTGAGTTTATATGCATCATTCTCTGTTAGGTGATTCTCTTGAAGATAGCAGATATTTGGATTTTTATTTTTTTATTCCATTCTTCCATTCTGTATCTTTTAAGTGGAACATTTAAACCATTTGCATTCAATATTAATATTGAGATGTGAGGTACATTTTTCTCTCTTCATTATGTTAATTGTCACCTAGATAGTTTTGTTTTGTTTTTCAGTGTGTTATTGTTTTATAGGCCCTGTGAGTTTTAAGCTTTCAAGAGGTTGTAACTTGGTGCATATCGAGCTTTTGTTTCAAGGTTTAGAGCTCCTTTTAGCATCTCTTCTTGTGCTGGTTTTGTGGTGAAAAATTTCATCACCATTTGTTTGTCTAAAAATGACTTTATTTCTCCTTTGATTATGAAACTTAGTTGTGCATAATACATGATTCTTGGAAGACAGTTGTTCTGTTTATGGAGGTTGAAGATACAACTCCAATTTCTTCTGACTTGCAAAGTTTCTGCTGGGAAGTCTGATGTTAGTTTGATAGGCTTTCATTTGTAGGTTAACTGATGATTTTGCTTACTGCTCTTAGAATTCTTTCTTTCATGTTGACTTTAGATAGCCTAATGACTATATGGCTTGGTGAGGATACTTTTGCAGTGAAAATCTCAGGATTTCTTTGATTTGGATTTGAATATTTTTTCTGGTACACATCAAGGTGACTGCATCCCTATATAAGGAAGACCCTCCAGGTTCAGGCTTGCATGACAGAGTCACAATTCCTCTCTACTTGAAAAAGCAAGATTTCTACAGATGAAAAATTGCCTGTCTGACCTGAATAGCCAGAGCTCTGAGACAGGAGTGTACATTTTTAAAGTGTGTACGTTTTTAATTACATGCTTCTTGGGTTTGAATATTTACATCTCTAACATTTCTAGGCAGACCAGAGAAGTTTCCCTCAATCATTTCCTCAAAGAAGTTTTCCAAACATATTACTTTCTCTCCTCCCAAAAGAACACCTGTTGTGGCCAGCACGGTGGCTCACGCCTGTAATCCCAGCACTTCGGGAGGCCGAGGCGGGCGGATCACGAAGTTAGGATATCGAGACCATCCTTGGTAATCCCGTCTCTATTAAAAATGCAAAAATTAGCTGGGCACGGTGGCAGGTGCCTGTAGTCCCAGCTACTCGGGAGGCTGAGGCAGGAGAATGGCCTGAACCCGGGAGATGGAGCTTGCAGTGAGCCGAGATAGCGCGACTGCACTCCAGCCTGGGCGACAGAGCGAGACTCCATCTCAAAAAAATAAAAAATAAATAAAAAATAAAAATAAAAAAAGTACACCAGTTGTTCTTAGGTTTGGCTGTTTTACATAATCTCATATATCTTGGAGACTTTGTTTGTTTCTTTTTTTTTTCTGTACTTTTGTCTGACTTCATCACCTCAAAAGCCTTGTATATGAGCTCTGAAATTCTTTCTTCTACATGTTCTAGTCTATTGTCAAAACTTTCCACTGTATTTTGTAATTGCCTAAGTGTGCTTTTCATTTCTAGAAGTTACGATATGTTGATCTTTTCTTGATGATAGCTATCTCTCATTTTTCGTTCATATCCTGAAATGTTTTTTAAATTTCTGTATTATAATTTTCATCTTTCTCTGATATCTCCTTGAGTGGCTTAATAATTGCCTTTCTGGCCAGGTGCAGTGGCTCACACCTGTAAACCCAGCACTTTAGGAGGGTGAGGCATGCATGTCACCTGAAATCAGGAGTTCAAGACCAGGCTGGCCAACATGGTGAAATGCTGTTTCTACTAAAAATACAAAAATTAGCTGGGCATGATGGCAGGTGCCTATAATCCCAGCTACTTGGGAGGCTGAAGCAGGAGAATCGCTTGAACCCAAGAGGCAGTGGTTGCTATGAGCCAAGATTGCACCATTGCACTCCAGCCTGGGGGACAAGAGTGAGACTCTGTCTCAAAATAATAGTAATAATAATAATAATAATAATAATAATTGACCTTCCGAATTCCTTATCTGGAATTTCAAAGATTTTATCTTGGCTTGGATTCATTGCTGGATAGCTATTGTAATATTCTGTGGGTGTTATAGACCCCTGTTATGTCGTACTACCAGAGTTACTTTTCTGGTTTCTTCTCATTTGCAGTAGACTATTTCTTCTAATTATTCTTGAATGTATGCTTTATATATGTGATGATTAATATTAGGTATAAACTTGATTAGATGAAAGGATGCCTAGATAACTGGTAAAATATTGATTCTGATTTTGTCTGTGAAGGTGTTGCCAGAGGAGATTGACCTTTGAGTCAATGGACTGGGAGAGGAAGACCCACACTCAATGGGAGTGGGCAGCATCCAATTTGCTGCCAGCATGGCTAGGGCAAAGCAGGCAGAAGAAAGTGGGATAACGCTGCTTGTGCTTCCTTGTTTCTCTGGTGCTGGATGCTTTCTTCTGCTCCTCTTTCCCTTTGACATGAGACTCCAGGTTCTTTGGCCGTTGGAATCTGAGACTTGCACCAGTGGCTTTCTGGGGGCTCTTGGGTCTTTGACCACAGATTGAAGGCTGCACCGTCAGCTTCCCTAGTTTGAGGCTTTTGGACTTGGACTGAACCACTACCAGCTTTGCTCTTCCACACTTTGCAGAGAGCCTATCATGAGACTTTGTCTTTTAATTGTGTGAGCCAATTCTCCCTAATAAACTCCCTTACATATATATGAACTTACATATACATATATATGTATGTAAGGGAGTTGATTATGTGTGTGTGTGTTTGTGTGTGTGTGTGTAAATACTGTCCACCAGTTCTGTCCCTCCAGAGGACCCTAACTAATACAATTTAACTATGTTTCTCTTTTTGTTTGTTTTTAGTGTATTTTTTCCCCTTAAGGATTTGAATTTAATGCTTACAGTTAATTACAGCCTAATTCATTTCTTGGTGCTTTCAGGGGTGAATACTCTGTCAGAGTTCCTTGGCTATAGAGTTTTTGTGTGATGGCTTTCTCATGTGCTAGTTGTAGTAGCAATATGCTTGGTGTTGCGCAAGGTCACTGTCTCCTATGAGGTTGGAATGGGATAGGTCTCTTAAAGCTTATCTCATCCTCTGTGGCATGCACTTTTTAAAACTATTTATTTTCCTCCAGAATTTTTTTTTTTGAGTAGTTGGATAATTCGGGCTTCAGGACATTAGGGGATGTGTCCCAGGGTAAGAACCAGTTGTGTCTAAAGCTGGTGGGTAAATGCAATACTCAGCGGTGGGTACAGGTCCCAGGCTTGACAAAGGTTCCTGGAGGAGCTCTCAGTGACTCGCACTGGGATCTTATCATGGGGAAGGCTTGGAGCCACCTCAACTCCATTGACAGGTCATCAGGAAAGTTATCCATCTCTCAGACACTCCTGTCTTAGAGCTCTGGCTATTCAGGTCAGATGGGCACTGTTTTCATCTGTAGAAATGTTGATATTTCAAGTAGAGAGGAATTGTGACTCTGTCACACACGCCTGAAGCTGGAGGGTCTCCCTCATGTGGGGATGCAGTCATCTTGATGTATCCCAGAAAATATGTTTATAGTTGCATCATTGCCAAGCTGCTGTGGAAGAAGTCCCAACTGCACCTGGCATGACGGACAAGAGGGCAAAAATGTCTCCTTCTCCAAGACTCCCCATGCATACCAGGACTGTCTGACTGTTGGGTTAGAGACTCATCAATGGAGAAGGCACTGATAAATTGACATAACAAACTGTTTCCTATTTTTCTAAACTTTTTCTGATTACCTCCCATAACTAGACTTCTCCACACTCTTTTTTCTTTGTTTCCGCAAATGATAGTATTTAAGTCTGGATTCAAAGGCACTTCTTTAAGATTAATTATGTTTTTCTATGTATTTTTCATGTATACATGATGTGTATATGTTAATAAACTTGTTGGTTTGTCTATTCTTAGTATATCTTTTGTTCCAGGGCTAAAGCCCAAGTAAGAAGTATAAAGTTGAGAAAGAAAATCATTTTTCTTCCCCTAAATCATGTTAAAAAATATTCCACAACCCATATGCATCTAATACCCTTTAAAATCTTTCCTTTTGAAAGTTGCCTCTGTTCTTTGATATGAATAATTTTTTATTGACCTGTATTCCAGGTCATCTATTCTGTCATCTGCTCTGTGTAATATTCTAGTAAATTGGATATCTCATAAATATCTAGTGACTTTTAATTACATATATTACATATATTTTATTTTCTACTTCAATAGCATCCGTTTGGTTATGTATTTAAACAATGCAATTTTGGGTGAAAATTAGCATATTTTCTTTTATTTTCTTCCTCTATTTCTTGCATTTTGGATATATTAGTCCAAGTAATTTTTAAATTCTGGTTATACAATACAATTACGTTATTGTTCCCTTAACCGCAGTTTCACTTTCAATATTTCAGTTTTATATGTTCAAGCATGGTCTGAAAATATTAAATACAAAATTCCAGAAAGTAATACTTTTTACATTTTAAATTATGTGCTTTTCTGAGTAGCATGATAAAATCTCATGCTATCCTTCTCCATCCTGCATTGGACATGAATCATCCCTTTTTCTAATATATTCACACTGTATACCCTACTCAACTGCTAGTCACGCAGTAGGTGTCTTGATTATCAGATTAACTTTCAAGGTATCCCAGTGCTTAGGTTTGGTAGCATTCAATGTTTTAAACATCCACTGGGGCACTTAAATTGTATCCCCAGTATGAAAGGGTGATGCTATATAAGATGATATAAACAATCATCTTCATTTGTTTTGTTCTGCTATAATGGAATACCACACACTGGGCAATTTATAAACAAGAGTTTATTTAGCTCATGATCTTGCAAGCTGAGTAGCTCAATCAAGGTGCTGCATCTGGAGGCGGCCTTCTTGATGCATCATAATGTGGCAGAAAGCATGAGAGAGAGAGGGTGAGAGAAAACAAGAGAGGGCTGAACTGGCTTTGATAACAAATCCACTCTTGTGATAACTAATCCACTTTCTCAATAATAGCTTAACTTGACTAACAAGGCCACAACTCAGGACTTAATAGCCTTATAAAGTTTCCACCTCTCAACACTGCTGCATTAGGGTCTAAGTTTCCAACACATGAAGTTTGGGGAAATATCTAAACCATAGCATTGCACCCCTGTGTGCCCCTCTCATATTGCAAAATGCGTTCATTATATTCTAGTGGCCTCAAAAGTCTTAACTTGATTCAGAATCAACTGAAAAGTCCAGAGTCTTATCTAAATCAGATCTGGGTGAGACTCAAGGCATGAAATTATCCTGAAACAAACTTCATTTAACTGTAACCCTGGGAAATGAAAACAGGTTACACAATTTCAAAATACAATTATATGATAAGTATAAGACAGACATTTTTATTCCAAAATTGATAAATGAAATAGGCCCCAAAACAAATGGTAACTGGTCCCAAGTAAGTCCACAACCTAACAGGTAAACAACATTACATATTAAGGCTCCAGAATATTCTTCTTGGAATCCATGTCCCACCTTCTTGGCACACTGAGGGAGAGGTTAAGTCTCCAAGACCCCAGGCAGCCTCACCACAGCCTTTTCTGGGTTCGGTACACAAGCATCTCTTACAGGTTGGAACTTCATGCCTGCAGCTCTACCAATATGACACTGCATGCTGGTAGTGCTATAGTTCTGGGGGATTCCATGAGTCCAGTAAGCATTGCCCAGGTGAGGACTTTCTGCAGCCCTTCTGCTCCTGTGGCAAGTTTCCACCTGGACTTTCAGACTGTCCGCTATGTCCTTTGAAATTGAGGTGAGCACTATGGGTGCACAGCTTTTATATTTCCCGCAAGTGCAGAATAAGTACTATGTAAATGCTGCCAAGATTTATAGCTTATACCTTTTGGAGTGACAGGTCAAGTTACTCCCAGGACCCCTTGAGCCATGGCTGCAGCAGTTGAGTGGTGAAATGCCAGAACTCAGAGAATACAGTCTATAGCTGGCACAGAAGAGTGAATGCTGAGGTCCTGCAGCCACCTCTCTGGAAACCTTATCATCAAGGTCCTAGCTGGCTTTGAAGATAGCTAAAATGCCTTTGGGATCTTTTGCCCATTGTCTTAATAAGTAAGCATGGGCTTCCTTTTATCCATATTAATGACTTTAGCAAACTGCTAGTTGGCTACACCTTTAGTACTCTCCCCTGAATTTTCATTCTTCACTTGGTCAGGCTACATTTTTTGAATCTTTTCATTCTGCTTCTCTTTTAATTTTAAATTCCATCTGTAAGTCACTTCTCTCTTCTTTCATTTTGCTGTAAACAGATAAAAAAGCCATGTAGTACCTTGAGTGCTTTACTGCTTAGGTATTGTTTCTGCCAGATATTATGTTTCATTGCTCTCAAATTCTGACTTCCATAAAATCCTAAGACATAAACACAATGCCATCAAATTATTTGCAACTGTATAACAAGAATGATCTTTACTCTTGTTGTTGCTGATGGAAGAGATTCAAATTACTGATGGTGAATCCATATGCATCTGCAGCAACTTCAATTCTCACCTCCTCAGAAGAAAGAATTTGGGGCATAAAGCAGAGAGAGAGAGAGACCAGGGCAAGTTTCAGAGCAGGAGTGGAAGTTTATTTAAAAAGACTTTAGAACAGGAAAGAAAGGAAAGTTCACTTGAAAGAGATACAAAAGGGTGCCTGAAGGTCAAAGAGAGCATTTAACCCTAATTCTAGAACTTTATAGCCTCACCTATTTCTGACTGCATGCACAGTGTCCTCCTTACCCTCAGGAATTAAGCATGTACAGTGTATTTAGGAAATTGTATGCATGCCCATCTGAGACTTTCCTCTATTTTCCCAGTGGAGTGCATGCAGAAGGTCATACTTCACCATTTTGTCTCAATGCACATGCCCAGAAAGTTTCTTCTCCCTGGCATCTGTATTCAATTCACAGTTTAATGACAGTAGCTGTGAATCATCAGGAGATTGTATCTCCTTGGCACCCTGACTCCAAGTGCCAAATTTTCACTTTTAAAGAGTCAGTGTGATCACTGTCAAACCATCATCTGGTATTCTTAGGGGGTAGGGGGAAAGCACTTTACTGTCCCGCTCATGCCTATCTATCTACCTGTAAAACAATTACTAATAACTATTCTTTATTTTCATCTAAGATCTCACCAGAAGAACCTTTACTGTATATATTTCTACTAACATTCTGATCATGACCACTTCAGTAATCCCTAAAAATATTCAGACTCTCTAAAACTCTCATCTTCTGAGCACTCATCGCCCTCATCAGAATTCCTCTTAATGTTCCATTCATGTATATGTAGGCTTTGTCATGCTTGTTCCTCCAAATACTTCCAGCCTTTACTGATTTCCCAGTTACACAGCTACTTCTACATTTTCAGGTATTTGTTACAGCAACAACCCCACTTCTCAGTACCAACGTTCTGTTTAGTCTATTTTGTGCTGCTATAACAGAATACCAGAGACTGGGTAATTTATAAATAAAATAAATTTATTTCTCATCATTCTGGAGGATGGGAAGTCCAAAATCAAGGAACTGTTATCTGGTGAGGGCTTTCATGCTATATCATCCTGTGGCAGAAGGCATCCCATGGAGACAGGTGGCATGAAACTGTCAAACTCACTTTTATAATAATACTATTATTGCAATAAGAAACTCACTCACTCCTGTGATAACAACATTCATTTATTAATGAGAGCAGAGTTCTTGTGACCCAGTCACCTTTTAAAGGTCTTACTTCTCATCACTTACATTAGGCATTAAGCTTTCAACACATAAACTTTGGTGGACACATTCAAACCATAGCAACCATTAATATTTTGCTCCTACTTGCAAATGAGCTTAATTAAATCAAGAACTCTTCTAAATAGGATTATGCTGGATCCTGGTAAGAGTCATTTGACTTTTGTTCTCTTAAGAGTTTGCAGCTGAGAACCTGGTGTATTCTTTGAGGTATCTCCCTGAGGCATGATTGAAACTCTAAACTTTGTTCTCCCAAAACAACTGAAGATTTTTTTCTGATTCTCGGAGGTTTCTAATTGAGTTTATTACCTCCTGCACAGGTCATTACTAGTATTGAGCTAAAGTTCCTTGATGTGGTGATATTCTTGAGGTCTGCCAAGTGCTCTTGGAGTTTTGCTTAACATCAGTGTTGGTCCTACAAAGTTACAAGACCTATACATTTTGTCGCCTGCCTGTAGTCAGTTTAAAAATGGGACTCATAGAAAGAGCAGCTACAAAGATAGTGCTGCTCTTTCACAAGTTTTACTTTCTTGTTTATCTTAGCTCCATTAGTTATTTTGGCCTCACTAAAACCATCTGCCTTATAGTAAATACTGTCTATATTTTCTCTTTACTTTCTGTTGATATATGTTGATACACTAGTTGATACCTAGCTACTGCAACAAACCCAGAACTACAAACTAAGATTATCTACATTTAAAAAATTTAAACTATTTTTCCATTTTAAATTGGAAAAAAAGAATAAGTATAATAATTCATTCTAAGATATATTTAAACATGTATTTTTTTACCAATTTACTTTATAAGTTTTCTTGTGTTTGAAACTTGTAAGTTATAAAATCATTAGTTTTAAGTTGTATTCCAAATTATTTGCTCCTTGAATTATTTTTCCCTTTAATAAGTATGCAAGATAAGTAAATTTCCTTCTCCCTAAACCTTCACTATTTTCTAGATTTATTTGTATTTTTAACTATGTGCTTATAGTCGTCTGATGACTGTCTTAATTTTTCTTAAATATTTTTATATTTTAAAGAAAAATAGCAACTAGTTAATTTTTACTTGTCCTCTTATATACTATGTCTTTCATTATCATTATACTTTTTTCTTCATTATTCAGTCTTCAGTGTTTGAAAGAAAATAGTAATTTAATTTGTTGCCTGTCTCATCCCCAACTTTAATATCTGCCAGAAGTTACTCTGATAAATTCATTATTAGTCTCATAGAGTTCTGTTCCTCATTGATGCCATATTTAATTTAGAAAGCACAGCCACTTTTTAACACAGGCCATGATGGATCAATAGACACATTCTTTTTATTGTATGACCAATGTTTGTTTATCTTTTTTTAAAAAAAACCTTGAAACATTTTTAAAATTTACTTTAAACATTGAGCAATTATTTGATTAAATAGAGAAGAAGATAGGTAGTTTTGTTATCATTGACCATTAATGATTTAAAAGATATCTTTGCACATGAAGAAAATATTAGCCCAAATCTCATTGAATATTAAAAGGTTCTCCACATTTAAATGTGAGTTGTTTGTAATTTCAACATTAAGTCACAATTAGGTATTTAAAGGTATTTCTAATTTTATTAAATTAAATTTTATGGAAAAATAGAAATGGTAAGCACCCTTAGTATGTTGCTAGCATAATTAACATAAATATGTATTTAAATATTAAGAAAAATGAGACAGTACAGATATATATTAGCAAAATATACATTTTAATTACCTCTTCTCTCATGTAATTATATTCTATCATCAATCAGTTGAGTTGATATTTTGTCAACCTCAAAGGTATAATAAAGAGGAGACTAATGACAACAACTGTATAAATGTGCTTGGTAACAGTTACATAAGATGAATTTTCAGGTTGAAAAGTTAGTACTAAAACAATTTGCAATTAATTACTTACTATAATGTACATTTGTATAGCCAGTTAACATCTGCATAACAAAACACAGTATTTTAGCTTTTGAATAACATTATTTCAAATTTTTAATGTTTATGGGTACGCAGCAGGGGTGTGTGTGTGTGTATGTGTGTGTGTATATATAAATATATACATATTCATATAGGGTACATGAGATATTTTAATACAGACATACAATGTGTATTAATCACATCAGGGTAAATGAGGCATCTGTCACTTCAAGAATTCATAACTTCATTGTATCACACACATTCCAATGATAACATTTTATTGGGGGAACCAGCCCCCAATATTTCAACATAGGCTCTCTTCTCTTTTCCCTGTCAGCTGATCTGAGAAATAAAGAGAAAGAGTACAAAGAGAGAGAAATTTTACAGCTGGGCCTCCTGGGGTGACATCACATATTGGCAGGTTCCCTGATGCCCCTTGAGTCGCAAAACCAGCAAGTTTTTATTAGGGATTTCAAAAGGGGAGGGGGGTATGAACAGGAGTAAATCACAAAAATCACATCCTTCAAAGGGCAATAAAGGACAGAAAGGCAGAGCAAGATCACAAGGTTAGAGTGAAATTAGAATTACTGATGAGGTTCCACGTCCTTCTGGGCACACATTGTCATTGATAAACATCTTAACAGGAAACAGGGTTCAAGAACAGACAGCCAGTCTGACTAGAATTTGCAAGGCTGGAATTTCCTAATCCTAGCAAGCCTGAAGGTGCTGCAGGAGACCAGGGTGTATTTCCCCCCTTATCTTCAACTGCGTAAGACAGACACTCCCAGAGCAGCCATTTTATAGACTTTCCCCTAGGAATGCATTCCTTTCCCAGGGTTATTCCTTACTGAGAAAAGAATTCAGCAATATTTCCCCTATTTGTTTTCTGCAAAAAGAGAAATATGACTCTGTTCTGCCCAGCCCTGAGGGCAGTCAGAACTTATGGTTATCTCCCTTATTCCCCCAAAATCGCTGCTATCCTGTTCCTTTCTTAGGATGCCCAGATTTCATATTGTTCAAACACACATGTTTTACAATTTGTGCAGTTAACACAATCATCACAGGGTCCTGAGGCAACATACATCCTCATCTTATGAGGATGATGGGATTAAGAGATGAAAGTAAAGACACGCAGGAAATTAAGTATTGATTGGAGAAGTGATAAATGTTCATGAAATCTTCACAATTTATGTTCAGAGATTATGGTAAGACAGGAATAAGAAATTATAAAAGTGTTAATTTGGGGAACTAATAAATGTCCATGAAATCTTCACAATTTATATTCTTCTGCCGCGGTTTCAACCGGTCCCTCCATTCGGGGTCCTTGACTTCCTGAAACAATATTTTATTTATTTTAAAATGTACAATAAATTATTGCTGGCTGAAATCACTCTGTTGTGCAACCAAATACTAGATCTTATTCACAAGAAGTATATTTTTCTAACCATTAACTATCTCCATTCCCCCCATACTACCCTTCCTAACCTCTGGTGACCATCATTCTCTTCTCTATCTCCATGAGTTCAGTTTTTTAATTTTTAGCTTCTATAAATGACTGAGATCATGCTAAGATCGTTTTGGTGGGCCTGGCTTATTTCATCTAACATAATACCTTCCATTTCCATACATGTTGTTGTAAATGGTAGGATCTCATTATTTTTTTTGGCTGAATAGTATTCCACTGTGTATATATACCACATTCTAAAATTTATCTGTTAAAGAAAACTTAATTCCATATCTTGGGAATTGTGAATATTGCTGCAACAAGAAAGGGAATGCAGATACCTATTTGATATACTGATTTCTTTCTGTTACATATATGCCTAGCAGTGGGATTGCTGGATAGTATGAAGTTCTAATTTTAGATTTTGAGGAAACTTGATACTGTTCTCTAAAGTGGTTCTACTAATTTATATTTCACTAAAAGTATATGATGTTTCCATTTTTTTCTACATCCTCATCAGCATTCATTATTGCCTATATTTTGCATACAAGTCCTTTTTAACTGGGGTGAGGTAATGTCTTGTAGTTGTGATTGTCATTTCTCTGATGATCAGTGATGTAGAGCATCCTTTTATGTATCTGTTTGCCACTTGTGTATCTTCTTTAAAGAAATGTCTACACAAAACACTGCCCCATTTTTAACTGAATTATTTTATTATTTCCTATAGAGTTGCTTAAGTCCCTTATATATTCTGGTTATTAATCCTTTGTCTGATTGACAGTTTTCAAATAGTTTCTTGTTCTGTGGGCTGTCTCTTCACTTTTTTGATTGTGTCTTTTGCTGTGCAGTGGTTTTTAAAGTTGATATGATCTCATTTGTTCATTTTTGCTTGGGTTGCCTGTGCTTGTGAAGTAGTGCTCAATAAATATTTGCCCAGACCATTTTCTTGAAGGGTTTCCCCAAAGTTTTCTTTTAATAGTATCACAGTTTGAGGTCTTAGATTCAAGTCTTTGATTCATTTTGATTTGATGTTGTATATGGTAAGAAATAGGGGTCCAGTTTCTTTCTTCTGGATATAGGTATTTAGTTTTCCCAGCACCATATATTGCAGACATTTTCCTTTCCCCAGTGCATGTTCTTGGCACTTTTGTTGAAAGTGAGTTCCCTGTAGATGTATGGATTTATTTCTGGGCTTTCTATTCAATTCCATCAGTCTAAATGTCTGGTTTTATACCAGTACCATGCTATTTCGGTTTACTAGAGCTCTGTAGTACAATTTGAAGTCAGGTAATAATTCAATTTTTGTTCTCTTTGCTCAGGATAGCCTTGATTATGCTATCCTGGGCCTTTAGTGGTTTCATATAAATTTTACAATGATATTTTATATGTCTGTGAAGAATATCATTAGTATTTTGACAAATATTGCATTGAGTCTGTACATTACTTTTGGTAGTATGGGCATTTTAATAATATTGATTCTTCCAATGAATAAATATGAAATATCTTTCCATTTTATGGCATTATGTTCAATTTCTTGCATTAATGCTTTGAAGTTTTTATTGTACAGATATTTCTCCTTTTTGATCAAGTTTATTCCTAGGTTTGTTATTTGATTTGTAGCTATTGCAAATAAGATTAACATTTTGATTTATTTTTCAGATTGTTCACTGCTGGCATATAAAAATGCTACTGATTTTAAATGTTCACTTTTTACTCTGAAACTTTACTAAATTTGTTTATTAGTTCTAAATAGTTTTTAAGTGGAGTCTTTAGTGTTCTTCAGATATAAGAACATATCATCTGCTAAGGTTGCCCTATAATGCAAATATGGTGATGATGACCAAATTTAGATCACAACACCCAAGTCCCTTTGAAAACTTGAAAAGCCTTCTCAAGAAGGACAAATATAAATAACTCCAGACTATGAAGATTACAATAAATATCTAACACTTCAATGCCCAGATATTGATAAACATCCACAGCTCAAAACCATCTAGGAGAACATGACATCACCAAAGAAACTAAATAAGGCACCAGGGACCAATCCCAGAGTGACATACAAGGAAAATTTGGATGACCTTTATTTCTTTTTCTTGTCTGATTGCTCTAGCTGGGACTTTCAGTGGTGAAAGTGGATATCCTTGCCTGTTTCTGAATTGTAGAGAAAAGGCTTTCATTGCCCCATTCATTGTGATACTTTCTGTGGGTCTGTTGTATATGGTGTCTATTGTGTTGTGTTATATTTCTTCTATACCTAGGTTTCTGAGGATTTATGAAGTGCTTTCATTGCCCCATTCATTATGATACTATCTGTGGGTCTGTTGTATATGGTGTTTATTGTGCTGTGTTATATTTTTTCTATGCCTAGGTTTCTAAGGACTTATGAAGTGCTTTTGAATTTTAGCAAATGCTTTCCTCATCATCAATAGAGATGCTCATATGATTTTTGTCCTTCATTTTGTTGATATGATGTATCACATTAATTGATTTGCATATGTTCTAAGATTCTTGTCTTCCTGGGATAAATCCCACTTGGTAATGATGAAAAAAAAAATAGTAGGTTGTTGAATTTAGTTTGCTAATATTTTAATGGGGAACATTGCATCAACATTCATCAGGATTATTGCCCTGTATTTTCTTTTTCTTGGGGTGGGGTGGGTGAGGGAATGGAATCGCACTCTGTCACCCAGGCTGGAGTGTAGTGGCGCAATCTTGGCTTACTGCGTCCTCCACCTCTTAGGTTCAAGTGATTCTCCTGCATCAGCCTCAGAAATGGCTGGGACTGCAGGCACACACCACCATGTCTGCCTAATTTTTGTATTTTTAGTAGAGATGGAGTTTCACCATGTTGGTCAGGCTGGCCTCAAACTCAGACTTCAAGTGATCCACACACCTCGGCCTCCCAAAGTTCTGGGATTAGAGGCATGAACCAATGCTCCTGGCCTTTATTTACTATTTCCAATGAGTTTTGTAGCCTCAGATAATTTCTTTTTGCCCTTTAATGTCCTTTGCTTTCAGATTGAGTATTTCCATCTAGCATTTCTTATAGGATGGGTCTAATGTCAACAGAATTCCTCAGCTTTTGTTTGTGTGGGAACTCTTTATTTTTTTTTCATGTTTGAAGAATATTTTCACTGGATATAATGTTCTAGGATAAAAGTCTCTTTCTTGGACCATCTTAAATATGTTATCATATTTCTGGCCTGTAAAGTTCTCACTGAAAAATCTGCTGATAGATGTATTAGCGCTTCTTTATATGTTATTTGTTATTTTTCTCTTGCTGCTTTTAGGATCCTTTCTTTATTCTTGACATTTGGGAGTTCGATTATTAAATGTCTTGAGGTAGTCTTCTCTGTTTAAATCTGCTTGGTCTTTTATAACCTTCTTGAACTTGGATATTAATACATTTCCCTATGTTTGGAAAATTTTCTGTTATTATCCCTTTGAATAAACTTTTTACCCTAATTTTTCTTTCTATCTCTTTTTTGAGGCCAATTACTTTTTTGAGGCCATTATCCATTTTGAAGCTATTTTCTCAATCATGTAATGTAAGCATGTTTTATTCTTTATTATTCTTTTATTTTGTCATCTCTGATGGTATTTTCCAATACTTGGCTTCAAGCTCACTAATTATTTCTTCTACTTGATTAATTCTGCTGTTACTAGATTTTGATGCATTCTTCAGTTTGTAGGTTGAATTTCTCATCTCCAAAATTTTACATTGATTTTTAAACATTATTTTGATCTCTGTTAAAGTTTTCTGATAGAATTATGAATGTCTTCTTTTGTTGTCTTGAATTTCATTGAGCTTTCCCAAAACAGCTATCTTGAATTATCTGTTTAAAAGATCATGTATGTCTGTCACTCTGAGATGGGTCCCTGGTGCCTTATTTAGTTTGTTTGGTGAGGTCATGTTCTCCTAGATGGTTTTGAGCTGTGGATGTTTATCAATATCTGGACTTTGAAATGTTAGATATTTATTGTGGTCTTCACAGTCTGGAGTTATTTATATTTGTCCTTCTTGAGAAGGCTTTTGAAGTTTTTGAAGGGACTTGGGTGTTGTGATCTAAATTTGATTATTATCACCATATTTGCATTATAGGGCACCCCAAGCTCAGTAACAGTGTGACTCTTGAAAACTCGTAAAAGTATCACCTTGGTGGGCTTGTATAATTCAGGACAATTTCCTGAATTATCAGGCATTCTTATTCTCTTCCCTCACATGCCCCCTAACAAATGGAGTCTTTCTCTTTTTGCTGAACTGCCTGGAATTGGGGGTAGTGTGACACGCATTCCTGTAGCCATCACCACTAGGACTCTACTGGGTAAGAAGTAAAGCTACCAAAGCACTGAGTCTAACACAAGGCCTGTGTCAACTGTTGCCTGGCTGCTGATGATGTTTATTTAATCCCCAAGGGCTCTTTAGACAGCAGATTGCAAACCCTGTCAGCTTTTGGCTTTCCTTTCAGAGCAATGAGTTTCCTCTTTGCCCAGGGTAGGTCTAGATTTCTAAACCCTAGAACTAGGGTTTAGTTATCTAGGGTTTAGTTAACTAGAATTTTAGCTATCTACATGGTGCTTTATTTTACTGTGGCTGAGCTGGCAGCCAACTTGCAAAACAAAGTGCTTTTTGCTCTTCCCTTTCTTTTACTCAATCAGAGGTGGTGTCTCCCTATGTCCACCACTGTCTTACATTCATGGTGACTACTACATGGCTACTGTAGTTGTTTATCGAAGGTCCAAGCCAACAGGTGATGAATCCTGCCAGGCCTGGGTCTCTCCCTTCAGGGAAGTGCCTTCCCTTCCTGCTCAAGGTAGGTCTAGAAATGTCATCCAGGACCTAAATTCTGTAATGGGAAACTTTAGGAGTGTGCTTGGTGTTTTATTTTACTGTGCCTGAGTTGGTACTCAAGTTGCAAGAAAACTTTACTTAACCCTTTACTTAAGAGTAACTTTACTTCACTCTGCTCTCTCCATTCATTAAGCAGAATGAGTCTCTCCTCATGGCCACCCCAGCTAGGAAGGCACTTTTTCACATCTGAAGCCAGCACAGCACTGGGTCTTGCCTAAGGCCCATGGTGATACTGCTTAGATGCTGTAAATGGTTATTCGAGGTCCAAGGGTTCTTTGGTCCACAGGTGATGAATCATGTCAGGACTGTGTATTTCCATTCAGGGCAGCAGGCTCCCTTCTGGCCAAAGGTGGGCTTAGAAATGTCATACAGAGGCCAGGCATAGTGGCTCACACCTGTAATCCTAACACTTTGGGAGGCCGAAGCGGGTGTATCACTTGAGGTCAGGAGTTCAAGAGCAGCTTGGCCAACATGGTGAAACTTTGTCTCTACAAAAATATAAAAATTTGCTTGGCATGATGGCGCTCACCTGTAATCCCAGCTACTCAGGAGGCTGAGGCAGGAGAATTGCTTGAACTCAGGAGATGGAGGTTTCAGTTAGCCGAGATCACACCACTGCACTCCAGCCTGGGTGACAGAGGGAGATTCTGTCTTTAAAAAAAAAAAAAAGTAAAAAGAAAAAAAAAAAAGAAATTCCATACAGGAGCTAGGTCCTGGAATCAGAGACTTTAGGAATCTACTTGATGCTTTATTTTACTGTGGGTGAGCTGGTACCCAAGTTGTAAGCTAAGTCCTCTTTACTTTTTCCCCTCCTTTTATTAAGCAGAAAGAATCTCTCGGCCGGGCACGGTGGCTCAAGCCTGTACGGTGGCTCAGGCCGGGCACAGTGGGATTACAAGCCTGTAATCCCAGAACTTTGGGAGGCCAAGATGGGTGGATCACGAGGTCAGAAGATCAAGATAATCTTGGCTAACCTGGTGAAACCCTGTCTCTACTAAAAAATACAAAAAACTAGCTGGGCGAGGTGGTGATGGGCGCCTGTAGTCCCAGCTACTCGGGAGGCTGAGGCAGGAGAATGGCGTAAACCTGGGAGGCAGAGCGTTTCAGTGAGCTGAGATCTGGCCACTGCACTCCAGCCTGGGCGGCAGAGTGAGACTCAGTCTCAAAAAAGAAAAAACAAAACAAAACAAAACAAAAAAAACAGAAAGAATCTCTCCCTGTGGCCACCACTACCCCAGGCCCATGTTCACTACTGCCTGGCTACTGCTGTTGTTTATTCAAGGCCCCAGAGCTCTTTTCAATTCTACTTTTTATACTCTCATATATCAAAATCAGAATTATACCATGGAGTCTATAAAAGTAACTTAAATAGATCAGGTGTGGTGGCTCATGCCTGTAATCCCAGCACTTTGAGAAACTGAGGCAGGTGGATCACTGAGGCCAGGAGTTCAAGACCACCCTGGCCAACATGGCAAAACACTATCTCTACTAGAAATATAAAAGTTAACTGCACATGGTGGCACACACCTTTAATCCCAGCTACTCATAAGGCTGAAGCACAAGAATCATTTGAACTTGAAAGGCAGAGGCTGCAGTGAGCCAAAATCATGCACATAAACTCCAGCCTGGGTGACAGAATGAGACTATGTCTCAAAAAAAAAAAAAAAAAAGTGAACTTAAATAAAATATTACCAAATAACATATTTGTGAATTTGTAAAATCTTCAAATATTTATAAAATTCTACATTTTAGAGTATATTTTACGTTATGCTTTTTAAAATTACTGTAATATTTTATAGTTACAATTTTTTCTAATTTTTACTAATTTTCTACTATGGGCTTAATAGGAAGTATTATGTAAAGGAATAAAAATATTATGTAAATATTTAGGTGTTGATAATTTTAATATCTTTGGAAACATTTAAATATTTAATGTTTAGATTACTTAGCTGAAGCCATACCAAAAAAAAGAAAACAAAACAAAATCCAAAAGATGCACTAATGATAAAATTTAATATATGACTCTGCCTCTCTTTCTCTTTCTCTCTCTCTGTCTCTCTTTCTCTCTCTCTCTCTCTGTGTGTATGGAAAACTAGTCTTTGTAATGTGAGCAGAAATACTTAATGCAATGCATGCAAACAATAATTTCTTCTCAAGAGTAATTTTTCTTCAATCCTAACTCAATAAGAAATAAATTATATAAAGAATGTTTGTATTATTCTTTAATATGTATTACCCAAAGTGCTTAAGTGATAATTTTTCTCATGCTAGTTGGAATAATAAAATAATTTTGAAAAACTAGTATTATTATATATCATTTGAGTTATTTTTAATAACATCCCTTGAATTCCTCTCATAAGTTAACAGAGTACACATAAATAAGTCTGGCCTTTATATTCCATATATTACCTGAGGCACAAATGACATTTAATCATGACTGTTTCACCATTCCGCATTGCTATAATCTGAGGAGTGAATTTAAAATTTAATTAAGAAAAATATCAAAAGGGTTTTTTTTTTTTCTATATTGTTTTAGTCTCCCTGATAATCACACTGCTGAATTTCTTTGGCTTGATGCCACTAGTCTGCTTAACCAAAAAGAGACCTATAAAATGCATTGCTGAAGTTACTATAGCAATTTCATTCAAATTGTTTACTATATAGCAGTGTGTTCACTACAAGTGTTTGCAGGAGAAATATTCCTCTAATCTTAGGACCAAGCATGGTTATTCTTCCATGTAACATCTGGTTTGTTTTTATCTTAAGTGTACTATAAATAAACAAAGTGATAATTTTCTCCTGTTTGTATTGATGGCTGAAAAGCTTGGCTCTAAATGTGTTACACTCTTCTCCCAGGTGTATTTGAACTAATAACATATATTTCACATTTCAACATTTCTCCTTTCTGCAACTTGCTTTCTTTTTTCCCTTTGTCTTTTCTTTGAAAATATTTATTTATTATATAAAAATAGTGTTTTCAAGTAGTCTTAAACATTGTATTTTGAATTATGTGAGGTATTAGATGGGCAATCTTATAGCTAAAGGTTTGAAAATAAGAAAAATAAATGCTTAAGATTTTAGACTAATTTTAACAACCATTTGTACTAACCAGCTGAATTTTGAAAGACAGTGAATATTGAGCTTGCACAAAAAAAGGAATTTAATTGAATAGTTGGCTTCAAATGGCTGTTTTTACATTTCAAGTTGAAAATTAAAAAAAAAAAAAGTCAGCAGCCAAGCAAGAGCAGATTGGTACAAATACAATGCCATATTTTTTGTTTGTTTATTTTAATTTAGTATAATATTCCTCATAAAGCCTTCACCGCATGTGTATCTGGCATATGGACTAGAGGATTTATCTGTGCTTCAGGACAACAGAAAAGGAGGAGGAAGACTGCTGTGAAGTTTAATGCAAACAGAAATAATGAAAGTTAAGATGTGAAACAAGGTTAAAATGCAAACTAGACATTATGGCACCAGATATTTTTAAGTTTTATGGGTTTCAAAGGCCCTCAGGTTTAGAGAAGTCTTGCTTAAGCTCTCTAATATGTTCTTCATTTTCTCATATGTAAAGTTGAACACAAATATATAAAATATCTGGTACTATGCTAGAAACAGAACGTTTAAGAAATATCATTTCATGCCCCACCTTTTTTTGGTTCTTACTCTTGATTCAAAATATGAATTCTAAATGTATTCTCTAGTGACCTCTAAAATTTACCAATGCCTGCCTATTTGCAGACCAAGTGAAGGTAAATTTCACTTGATGGCATCTGGAAGTCTGAAATTTTGAAGCTTTCTAGGTGATTTTATTTCCATCCAGTCATTATTTTCCCAGATGGCCTTGTTAATTTTCTGAAAATTTATTTATTACTTGATAGAACTTTTATGTCCGAATATCTAGTGAATGAACTTGTGAATTTGAACATGCCAGAAAATTCAGCTCAAGATAGAGTTCAAAAATAGTGCCAATCATAATTTGAGTGACAGTGGAGTCTTCTATTATTTTATGGCTATGATTAGGTCATATAAGGATGTTCCTTCTTAGGAAGAATGTAGATCCTTTACCATTAATTCTTCTCCTTTCAGGCTTCTATACCTATTACCTCCCAAAACACATTCATGTAAAAGTCATCAATGACTTCTTTGTCAGATTAAATTCTTTGTCTTACTTGTTCATATTCTTGGAATCAATTGACATACTTATTAATTCCCTTTTGCAATGATATCTCCATTTCTGAGTCTGGGAAACCACCCTCTCCTGATTTTCTGCCTAGTTTCCTGGCTGTTTCTTCTGAGTCAGTTTTGCTAGAATGTTGTTATTTTTCTGACCAGTCATTGGATGGTCCAGGGCTCAGGGCTCTCTGCTCCCTTATTTTTTTTATTTTAATTCACTCTGTACGCTATCTCTTTCAGCTCTATGACCTTCAATACCATTTTTATTCTGATGACTCTCAAATTTGGAGTCATGACATTTCTACTATATCCAGACTCATATTTAAGACTCACTACTTTCCATCTCAATTTTAGTGTTTCATAGGCTTCTCACAACCAAAATATCCAAAACCAAACTTCTTATTTTCTTCAAACTTGCTTATCCTAGTGTTTACCAAATAAGAAGTTTACAGGACTGACTTTCTGACAACAAAAAACTTAGAACCATAGGGACTGTTTTTTTCTTTTTTTTCTCCTACACTCCTTACACAAAACATCATCAAACTCTGTTATATTCATTTTCAGATTTGTTCCAGAATTAGAATACTTTTTAAACTCCCTCCATCTTAGAACAATATACCATCATATCTCATTTGAATTGGTGCCACAGATTCCCAACAAATCTTTCCCTGTCCATTATTAACTTGCAATTGGTAATCATTTTAAAATTTAAATTCATTCATTCTGTCTCCCCCACATGCAGACACTTAACACTCAAATGGTTTACCAACCATTTAGAATAAATTTCCTAATGCTTATCATGGAATATAAAGTCTTAAATTATCTGCTAGGCATAGTTTTCTCTTGGACTTTATCTTATAATGCATTCCCTTTAGTAATGGAGCTATAGGTTCCCTGCTCTGCAGCACATACTCTTTCTAAAACATTTACTCACACCTTATAATCTATCATTGTCTTTTTCTGAAACGTTCCTCCTCATTCACTTCATTTTGATCACTCCTCAGAAATTACTTTCTCAAGAGGCCTTTCCAGATCCCTTATTCTGCTCTATCATCTTGTTATATTACAATGTTTTTCTGGTTGTTTTTTTTTTGTTGTTGTTGTTGTTATATCCAAATATATGTGTATTTTTGGTTTGTTTTTTTCTTCATTTGCATTCGATCTTTCCACCAGAATGTAGGCTCTATGTGTTGATGAAAAGAGACAAACTCTGTAAAATATTTTAAGAGATTTACTCGGAGCCAAATATGAGGGACCCTGGCCCGTGACACAGATCTCAGGAAGTCCTGAGATCATGTGCGCAAGGTGGTTGGGGTGCAGATTGGTTTTATAGATTTTAGGGAGGCGTGAAACATCAATCAAATACACTTAAGGAATACATTGGTTTGTTTCAGAAAGGCAATACAACTTGAAGCTTAAAGTGGGATATGTGGACTTCCAGGCTATAGGTAAATTTAAACATTTTCTGCATTTTGTTGTTGACAATTGCTTGGTGTTTTTTTGTCTATCGACCTGGGATCAATAGAAAGGAAATGTTCAGGTTAAGATAAAAATTTTGGAGACAAGGTTCTTTTGATATTTCATAGTGGCTGCCCTTAGAAACAAAAGATGACAATTTTTTCCTCTTCAGACCCTTTAAAAGGTGCTGGGCTCTCAGTTAATCCATTGAGAATTGGAGGAGCCTTGAAGGAAAAGGTCTAGCTATATTAATAGTGATTCTTTGGAGATGTGAGTTTTCCACCGCAATGGACAGCTTGCAAGGTCATTTAAAAACGAGATCAAAAAAAAAAAGAAAAGTGTGCACACACACACACACACACACTTAAAGGGTAAACTATGTTTATTTTCTTCACGATATATAAGGTCAAATAAAACCCATCTGATGAGAATTTATGGTGTGTAGGGCATGATTCCCCAGGCCCCTTAGATAGGAATTTGGGCAAGATAAAATAAAGCAGAGTTTAGTCCTCATATAAAATCAGATAATATGTTTGTTCCTTGTTTTATGCCCTACATTGAGAACAGTTCTTAGTGTATGTAAGCATTTAGTAACTATTTTGTTTGTTGAAAGACAAAATGACATCTATTTTCATATATTTTCAATTTTTCTGGGGAAGAAATCAATCACTTTCTAGGATCGTATACTTCAGGATTTTCTCGCAACTTCTAGCTCAGGAGCACTCACATTGCTATCTCATAAAACAAACTCTTCATTTCTGTGTGTAGCAGACATTTTCAACAACATATGTTGGCATTTCTCAAGCTTATTAAACTGTCAATTAGATTTTTGCCATTACTTGGCTTTTTATATTTGTTATTCTTTTTTAAATTTTAAAATTATTTGTTTCTTATTTTAATTTTATGGATTTCAGAAATATCTTCATCCAATGGAGAAATATTATTTATGTCCATCTACGTGTGTGTGTGTGTGTGTGTGTGTATGTTTTCCGTGGCTTGTGTGGCTCATGCCATAGATGATTATGTCCCAGTGTTTGAGATCAATGGCATGAGGTATGTAACAGATCATTTTGCTGGAAATCATTCACAAGGATACATTATAGCTCAGTTTATCTACTTGAGAGGTTATATCATCATTGGTTAAAAATATCTAATTTTCTTTTTTTCAGGCTCTTAAAATAAATTCAGCGTATGCTTAATCTTGTAACAAAACCAAAGCTTTGTGAAACAGTTTTCTGTCCTTTTGCTGATGGCTATGGACTGTCAGACTTTGTTGTAATTTAAAGTGATTTTTATTTTTGGTAATATAAATATAAGCTCATTCTGAGAGAATTCAAATGCCTTACTCTAAACACAATTAACATGACAAGTTCAATTTAAAATAACAATAATAAAATAGAAGTCATGAAACCAAGTAATCAGGAAATCCTCCAATAGTGTTTAAATTAGCATCCTGCATGGTTTAGTCACTTGTGATACAATGTTATTGAAACTGTTCGTATTTTAAGATTAGTAGGCAAAGAATGGGATAGTGTAATTGTATTTGCTTCTCTGTCTGTTAATACACAGACACTTCCTTGGCTACAGGGAGAAAAGTTTCCTTATAGAATATTGTATCAGCAGAGCTTTGACAAAAGTCAAGCCAAAAAATCTGTTTCACATCAATTCTATTTTCTTTCATGAGATTAGAGAAATCAAAGATAATTTAAGTTTTCTTTCCAAATTTTGACTCAGAAATCCATTCCCTGGAATATCACATGGTATAGTTGATATTCTAATGTCATTATTCTCTCAAAAGCAAGTAAATTTTATATTATAAATCCATGACTCTCATCCTACTTTATCTGTACCCATGTCCACATTTCATTTTACCTGTTACTGTTCAACATGGAGTTTAGTTCAGATAAAGGTCATACCATGAAACCCTTTATAACTATAAGAAATAATAGAGAGCTGATAGGATTAAAAATTATTTTACCTATTTAAAAAAATTGGTTCAGGTATAAGAAGAATACAAAAAATCAGAGAGAGAAACAAGGTAGCATTTTTGACACCATTCTTACTTTTCTCCAGCTTTATTAAGGTATACTTATAGTACAAAAATCTGTTCGTATTTAATTTACACAATGCGATGAGTTTGGCATACATATGCACATACCCAGGATACTATCAACACAATCATATTAATAAACCGATGACCTCCGAAAGTTTCCTTATGTCCCTTTGCTCCCTGTACCACCACTGCTTAGAACTCTCAGAAGCAGAGCAAAAAGGTGATTACCAGGGACTGGGGAGGGGAATTGGGGAAATGTTAGTCAAAGGGTACATTTTTTGATTAAAAGATGAATACGTTCTGGAGTTCTGATGCAAAATGTGGTGACTATAGTTAGTAATGATGTATTGTGTATTTGCTAAGAGAATAGATTTTAAATATTTTCTCTTTCTCTGCCTCACACACACAAGGAAACTATGTGAGGTAATGGATATGTTAATTATCTTGATTGTGGTTATCATTTCATAATAAATACATGCATTTAAAAATAATATAGTACAATTTAATTATGTATGACCTTTATTTGTAAATTATCCCATAGTAAAGGCGGAAAAAGGGTTTTTAAGAGTGTAGATCTCATGTTAAGTGTTCTGACCACACCTTTCTTATTTTTGATACATAAGTCTGGTGTCTACATTCCAATTTGGCTGACTCAGCAAATTAGCATCTCAGCCTTACCATTCGTTATCACCTTTGTTTCTCTTAGTTTCTGGAAATTCATAGAATGATTTATAGATGCAAGTGACTCTGGAATTACTTCTCTAAACCTACTTGTTTTACTGATAGAGAAATAATTGCATTCTATTTAACTGCTCATGCATGATCATATTCTCAAAGTTCGAGTTCAAACTAATAAATGGCCATTTGATTGCATGAAAATACTTTCTAGAAAAGGGAGCCTGTAATATTCCAGGACAGCCTATTCCTTCCATGAACAGTTCTGTTTATCCCTAAATTAATGCACCTAAAATTGAACACAGTACTCTGCCTTTAAATTAATAAATATTAGTCTTAACCTGAGTCAAAATATTTGGTTTCTAGGTGTTGTTTCTCACATTTGTGATACTCAGTCTTTCCTAGTTTCAGCATTAATGTAATCTGCTTTTATGTTTGTTGTCTTTAAATCTTTAATCTCCCTTCCCTTCTTGCTTTTTTCCCTCCTTCCCTTCTTTCCTTCTATCCAGATTGCAGATTCGGGGATTCTGATCACTGTAAACAACCATAAACAGTTTACAGTTTTATCCTACTTAGAGCTACCAAATTAGCCTTCCAAAATTTCATGGATACTCTCAGAAGACATAAAACCTCTAAGTCAGAGACAAAGGTATTTGTTACTCACAACAAAAGCAGTAGCCAGACTATTGGCATTTACGTTGGTTCACAGAGTCCCAATTCCCACAAAATTCTGCCAAAAGGTTTGAAGTGATTCCTGTACACCTAGCAGATTCCTGTAGTCCTGTACAAACATAAACCCTGAGCTTAGGCAACCCAAATCTTCTAAAATAAGCAATAAACTTTCCTTTTTTCTACCCTGAAGGAAGAAATTATGTTTATTATAATAGGCAATAAACAACAACAACAAAATAAAACCTCACACACACAAACTGCCCTTTGCTCTGGAGAAAGGCACTATCTCAATCTTCCAAGGCTCTTCACTAAACAAATATCCTTGAAGAAAATAATCGGAAGCCAAGGATGTCAGCACTTCTGCTGGTAACACACAGAGAAATGTATGAGACCCAACAACTACTTTAAAATATATTGGTATTGATATTTCTTTAGATTGCTCTAATTTGGAACATTTTCAGCATATATTTTTAAATATATCTTTTTATGTCCCATTTTATTTTCTCTTCTCCTTTTCAGATTGAAATTACATATGTATTAAAATGTCTCATGAATCATTAAAGCTCATTCAGCTTGTTTTCTTTTTCCATTCTGTACTTCTGTTCAATTATTTCTATTGTCCTGACTTTATATTTACTAATCATTTCTTGTGGAATACCCAATCTGCTTTTAATCTTATTTAATGTATATATTTTTTAATTTCAGATATTTGATTTTTCATTTTTTTTCAAGATTTAAATTTGATTCCTTTTTATGCTCTCCTAATTATCCATGAAACACCACGATTCTTCTATTATTATTTTCTACTGTTCCTAAGGTCTTAACCCCATTATTTTATAATCATTTTATAGTTTATCTCCTAATTTTAACACCTATTCAATTTATGGTCATGATTTGTAGAATGCTTTCTTTTATTCTGGTGTTACATTGTTTTTCTTTTTTCTCATTTCCAGTTATTTTCAATTGTATGCTATATGATGCTATAATATCATATTTGGGGTTTTGTAATTTTCCTCTGAAGATTGTTAATTTTTGTGGTAATGGGCATTAAATAGCCAGAAGATTAAGTTTGGGCATACTTAGTTTTACATTTAGTAGCTACAGTCCATTTGGGTTTTGTGCTTGGTGCTAAGGAAAATATGTTAGTATATAAGGGGTGCTCTCCTAGAATATCTATGGAAAGTTCAAGGCATTTAACAAATTCCTCTGTATTGTCAAGATTCAAACTCCAAACGTCATTGTGAAACCATTAAAATCTCTGCTCAGGTCTTCAAGCTTTGCAGTTGTGGTTTTCTTCCTCAGGTTTTTGGAATCTTTCCTGCAGCTCTGGTGTCAACCAAAAACCTAGGAGAATTTATGTACAGAATTGTTGGCTTATTCATATCTGGCTCTCTCGTGTCTTCATGACCACTTCATTTTCCAGCTTCTCTTGATGTCCCACATTCCTCAGGTCAAGAAGCCTGTGACTCCTTGCTTATATTCCTCTCAATAAGAAATGAAAAATGCCTTCAGAAGAAAAGCTAAATAAATGAACATGTCACCCAGTGCAAATCCTTTATTTCAAGGGTTAAATTCCTTCTAATATTTGGCTGCCTTTGATCATGTTTCAGCAACTTTTAGTATGATATTTTTATATCTGCCTAAGAATTGGCAATGTTTTCTGCAAGAGGATTAATTTGATACAAGCTACTCTGCCATTACTGGAACCAGCTGTGTGTAATTGCTAGCTGTGTGATTGTGGGGAAGTTTCTCTTTTAAGAAGTGCTTTTTTCATCTTTAAATGAAGAATGTCAAGAATATCTACTTCCTAAACATGTTATGACAATCAAACATGAACAATAATGTAAAGCATTGAAAAGAAAGTTTGATACACTGCAAACACACACACAGTTTCCTATTGTATTTACCAAAGGAACATCTTTCTCAAAAGCTCTTAGAACCAATAGTTCTGGGGTTAACAATGAAAGAAAACAAAATTATTTGTATTGATTTTGGGGTAACTTTGTTGACAGCAAGATTTCTGAAATTCAACTCTATTTTTATGGGAAAAGATAATTATTCAATTCCTGACGCTAAAATGTTATTTTAAATGAGATGAATAATAGAAAAAATTACCTCACGGGAGCTTTCTTTAATATTACTTTTTCTTGAAAGAAGAGTAAAAGTTATGTGTGCTAAGTTTGCACCTATTTAAGCAGGTATTTGCAGACCAATCTACTAAAAATTTCATGTATTCTACCTTGGGATGAAACATAAGTGCCACATGGAATATTCCATACACATTATTTGATTCTATTTTGCTGATATTTTTATTTAAAAATAATTAATTAAATAATATAAATAAATATATATATATATATACTTTAGCACTTTACACCAGTCTTTTATATATGCATATATAGAGAAACATATCCCACCTACAATAATCTTATAGTAGTGTTATTTGAAAGCCACTAATATTGAACTTGTAGGAGACACTAACTGGATATTAATAAATTGTTGAGCCTAATCTTATTGTGTGGAGTTTCTTCTTTTATCTGTTAACTTACTATCCTGCATCTCTTCTCAAACCATGCTGAACCAGATTAATACATTTCAGGGACAATATATTAATAGCAATAGTATTTACTTAACTATGTAATTTGTCGCTATCAATTCTTTTAAAATATGGCAGTTTTAACTTTTTTTCAACTTTAGATGAATTTGTAGTTATATGGAGAATATTAGAGAAAATCACCAAATGTGGTTTGAAATTCCTAGAACTACTATGTAAATTTATTTTCTCATAAAACATGGGATTAACAGATTATCATTATTTTCTCACTAAACGCAGAACTCTTTGCTGGGGAAAATGGTTTCATGTATTCACTGAGGAAGAAAGATAAATAAATAGGTAATTTCTTGCTTAAAGCTTTTTGGTTTCTTTATACCTTTTAATGTATGTTTGTATACCTAGATTAGAGAGAACATAATACCTCTGCATATAAAACACATTGTAATCATATTTTACATAGCCTTACAATTATATTTGCTGGAAATATAGCTCAGTTTTACCCACATAGGCCTGGCTGTAAACTTCAGATTAGGCCAAACTGTGTCCTGCACTGTACCCTGCCCACTCCCCTAACTGTTCCTCTACTTCTTCACACCTAATCAGTGTGTCAGTGTTCACTGAGGCCTATGAAAATCAGAGTACCACAAAGTGCCTTCACCAAGAGTAGGACTGAAATAAAGCAGGCAACTTCAGTGTATGTTTCGAACATTTCCATTGATAGAGAAGAAAATGTATGGCAAGCCTATTAATCTGTAGTGTTCTGGGAGTTTTATCAGTGGGATTCAGTAAAAATTATAATAGATGATATAAAGGTATACAGATCAATGCTAGAGAAGGAATGACATCTACAGGTTTTGCAGACCCCAAAATATTTACTAATTGACCTGTTGTTTACACTTACATTGTTTTGAGATTCATTAGAACAATTGAGTCCCCATTGCCTGATATTTATATACCAACTACATATTAATACGTAGGTAAATACTTTTGAACTGAGGATGGATGAAAATATTTTAAATTACATTATTATTGATATAGTTTAGATATCTTGCATGCCCACCCAAATCATATGTGCAAACATGATCCCCAAAGTTGGAGGGTTTTGATTCAAGGAATTAGATCCCTCAGGAATGGCTTGCTGCCCTCTATGGTAATTAGTTCACAGGAGAGCTGATTATTGAAAGGAGCCTGGGACCTCCTTACTTTTCTCTTTCTCTCTCTCTCTCTTGCTTTCCCTTGCTCCCCATTCACCTTCCACCATGAGGAACAGCTTCCTGAGGTCTCACCAGAAGCCAAGTTGATGCTGGCATCATGCTTATACAGCCTGCAGAAATATGAGTCAGATAAACATTTCTTTAAACAAAATAAATTATCCAGCCTCATCTTCCTTATCTTAAATCATTCAGTTTTATTCATCTATAATGACCTTTTGCTTTTCTATATGCCTTTATAACAATGCAAATGGACTAACACAATTATATATATATATATATAATATGTTGTTAGCTCATTCATTCAACTTAATCAAATATTAATCTCACATCTAAAACTCAGATTCCTTTATTTTTGTTTACTTCTAGTTCAACACTTTTTTTTGTCCTATTTTATATGTGCTGAAGTATGAGTTATATTTCAAAGCTAAATGTTGTGGTTTAAGCATGCATTTGTGAGAGAGCTGATTTTACACTTTTCTAATTGATGCATAATGTATATGGTTTCATGGTACAGGTGATAATTTAATACATTCATATTATTTATAAAGGGCAAGTCAGCATGCTTAGGATGTTCATCAGATTAAATATTGTCTTTTTATTATGCTAGCAGCATTCAAATTATTATCTTCTAGATATTTTGAAATGTACAGTAGGTTATTGTAAACAATAATCATCCTGCTGATCTATAAAACACTAGATCTTATTTCTTCTATCAAACTATGTATTTGAACCCACTAATCAACACTTCATTCTCCCTCTCTTACACTTCCGGGTCTATGATAACCACCAATCAACTCTCTACTTTTTTTTGAAACGATCTCTTTCTTTCTCCCAGACTGGAGTGCAGTGGCACCATCTCGGCTCACTGCAACCTCCACCTCCCAAGTTCAAGCAACTCTCCTGCTTCAGGGTCCTGAGTAGCTGCGATTACAGATGTGTGCCACCATGCCCAGCTAATTTTTGTATTTTTTAGTAGAGATGGAAATTCACCATGCTGGCCAGCCTGGTCCTGAACTCCTGACCACAGGGGATCTACCCGACCATGCCTCCCAAAGTGCTGGGATTACAGGGGTGAGCCACCGCGCCTGGCCTCAACTCTCTATTTTCATGGGATCCACTATTTGTTGCTACAATGTATGAATGAAGACATACAATATTTATCTTTCTGAACTTGGTTTAGTTTGCTTAACATAATAAGCAAAATTAGTTCTATTTTCACCTATATTCCATCACTAGTAGAACATAAACAAATACAGGAATTACTTATATTTCAGGGCCCAGTGTGTTAACAGGGATGTGGATTTGTCTTCTGAGACTCCCTTAACAAATTATAACTTGAGCTCTTAAAAGAACAGAAATGTATTGTCTCAGAGTTCTGGATGCTTGAAGCCTAAAGTCCGGTTGCTGGCAGGAAGAAACTAGTTCCACCTATATGGCCACAAATGGCAGTATTTCATTCTTTTATGGCTAAATTATATTCCTTTGTGTGCATATACCATATTTTTGTTATCTATTCATCTGTTAATAGGAACTTAGGTTGATTCCACATTTTGGCTATTGTGAGAGTGCTGCACAGAACAAGGCAGTGCAGTTACCTCTTTGCTACATTGATTTTCTTTGTTTTGAATATATACCCAGTAGTGAAAATGCTGGATCATATGGTAGTTCTATTTTTACTTTGTTGAGGAAACTTCCTACTCTTCTTCATAGTGGTGGTACTAATTTACATTCCCACCAACAGGGTATGAGGGTTGCCCTTTCTCCACGTCCTTGCCAGCATCTGTCATTGCCAGTCTTTTTGATAAAAGCAATTTTCACCAGGGTGAAACAATTATTTTTGCATTTTTAAAAATAAATATTTTGTTTTAATTTTTAACCTTTTATATAGACTACAGTCTACCTCTATGAGATATGGAACTGGTCAAAGCATTTGATTCCTTTTTTATTAGAGATTGCAATCTTTAATGCATTCCATAAGTTGTCTGCAATTTATTTACTGTTTTTAAACACACTGGGTACTCTGAATCTCCTTTGTCTTAAATCATTCAGTTTCATCCATCTATAATGACCTTTTGCTTTTCTGTATACCTAAATTTTTTTTTTTTTTGAGACGGAGTCTTGCTCTGTCACCCAAGCTGCAGTGCAGTGGCCAGATCTCAGATCACTGCAAGCTCCGCCTCCCGGGTTCACGCCATTCTCCTGCCTCAGCCTCCCGAGTAGCTGGGAGTACAGGCGCCCGCCACCTCGCCCGGCTAGTTTTTTTTTGTATTTTTTAGTAGAGACGAGGTTTCACCGTGTTAGCCAGGATGGTCTCGATCTCCTGACCTTGTGATCCGCCCGCCTCGGCCTCCCAAAGTGCTGGGATTACAGGCTTGAGCCACCGCACCCGGCCAAAAAATTCTTATTAAGTTTTGAAAATCCAAACCAAATTTTATTTTTCCATAAGATAATTTTTCTGAGATCTTTCTACCTTGGTCAATTGGTAAATCACTATATCTTTTATATAATTTATTTTTTTTTAGAAAATATTTACTTGCCTATTACCTTATGGTGAGACTGAGGCAGATGAAAATGATGTGGCCTCGAATCCAGGAATGCTCAGGAAACCACCAAAAGCTAGAAGAGACAAGGAATGAAATCTCTTCCGGGTTGGTCCTGCCACAATTTGATTTTAGGTTTAAAGCATCTAGAACTCGAAGACAATATATTTATGTTCTTTTAGGCCATCAAGTTTATAATGTGTTAAGGAAGCCTCAGAAGACAAATCCACCCCCTTATTAACACATTGGACCCCGAAATATAAGTAATACCCATATTTGTTTTATTTTCTGCAACTTTAAGCACTGTGTATTGATGCACATTCTTAAGACGTAAAGTTTTTTGAAATGAAAACTCCACTTTCCTATAGTGATATAGGGGTTATTTGCAACCTATCTTATTTCAGATAGCATTTAAAACAACTGAATTTTCAGGGATGCAAATGTTCATTGCACATTATGACTAATAATGTCTTCCCTGGTCTGCTGCAATATTTATTACTCACTGTAAAAATAAATAAACGGCAATGTAACATCATTTACATCATTTATATTATGACAAGTTCTTTTTTTTTTTTTGAGACGAAGTTTGGCTCTTGGTTCTTGTTGACAGGCTGGAGTGCAATTGCGCGATATTGGCTGACTGCAACATCTACCTCCCAAGTTTCAAGTTATTCTCCTGTCTCAGCCTCCCGAGCGGCTGGGATTACAGGTGTCCATCACCAGGCCTGGAAATTTTTTTTGTATTTTTAGTAGAAAAAAAAAAAATACAGGGTTTAGTAGAAAAAAATACAGAAAAAAAGGACAGGGTTTCACCATGTTGGCCAGGCTGGCCTCGAACTCATGACCTCAGGTGATCTACCTGCCTCAGCCTCCCAAAGTGCTGGGATTACACACCTGAGCAACCACGCCCCACCAGAGAAGTTCTTAAAACTAATTTTCCTTGAGTTTATCATAATCCTTTATGAAACTTGAATTGGTCATTAATATAAGGTCTTTAACAGATGAGAAATGTTAATGTAGTAAAATTCTCTTAAAGAACATTTAAGTATTTTATTCAACTATGGTTAGGCTTGAGAATTCCTGTTTCTAATTCTCATGCATGAAAAAGAACAGGACAAACATGAAAATAACATGCCTTTGTTCATTAATGTTGAAAAATTACAGGTGCTAAATAATATTTTGCTAAATGTGAGCAGGTTTTTATGTGTCAGCTTTAAAAAAAACAGTATATAACAGTATGATGTTTATTTATTATGTAGGTGACATGAAAGTATCTTGATCAGTTTATTTTTACATTGTTTTGCAGAGTGTGGTAACTTTCTGTCAAAATATTTTTCAAACGTACATATTTTAGCAACCCCTTGAATATTCTCTCAGTTATGATATCATACAATTTTAGTATGGAATAGTAATCGAGAGATGAAAGCAATATTACTTTCTGTGTATATCATGTTGAGTAAGGAGTCAGAGATTCCTGAATTTCAAATGTTGATATATAATGATTATTCTTCCAAGATTACACAGCTCACAATCTTTTTAGATCATCTAAACCGTTATCATCTCTAATATAATGTCGGGTATCTCTGAAAATTTTAAAATACAAAGCATTTTACATAAATTGAATTCTTATATTTTTGCTTAGAAAATTTAAGAAATATTATTATACTGTTACTCATTGATATCTATTTTCAGATGAATTATTTGTAATGTTGAGTTTATACATTTTGAAAACATGATAGACTATGAAATTTAAAGGCAGTAGTTAAAATTCAACTGTCTCATGAGTCTATTTTACTTAAAAAAAGGACTAATTATATATTTACTGATTGAATTTTTTACCTTTCTAATTTTATATCAAATACTATTAAAATAAAACAAATATTATAAAGTAATTATGTTTGGTTGGGAAACATAATTAAAAAGATATTTAAAAGCTGTAATTTTCTTATTAAAAGATTTAAAAATTGGCCAGTTTGGGGGCTCACACCTATAAACCTAGCACTTCGGGTAGCCGAAGCATGAGGATCACTTGAGGTCTGGAGTTCAAAACCAGCCTGGGGAACATAGTGAGTCCTCACCTCTACAAAGAAAAAGATCAAAAAATTAACCAGGCATGGTGATGTGTGCCTGTAGTTCCAGCTTCTCGGGAGATTGAGGTGGGAGGTTGAGGTTGCAGTGACCTAAGATCAGGCCATTTCATTCCAGCCATAATGACAGAGCGAGACTCTCTATCAAATATCAAAGTCAAAAATCAAAAAATCTAAACTACAAAACACTTCACAACAAATTTTTGTAACATATGTTATGTTTGTATTTGAAGGTGTTATTGCTGAAGCAGTAGCCAGGATGATTATTTTTAACACATTCATCTGTAGACCCTTAATTTCTTCTACTAAGAATGTATGAAATAAGTTCTGCTACTTGTATGTTAGTTCACATAATCTAAGCAATTCATTACTGATATTGACACATAATAGTAAACACTTATATGGTACTTGTAATGTGCAAGGTCTATTCGAAGACCTTTTCAACCATAGAATTTTCCAAGCAATCCTATCATGTTGATGCATTTTATTATCTGCTATCTTGCTCATAAGACACAGAGAGTTTCAGAAACTTATCTAGATGTGAAATTAAAAACTCAGGCATAATGGCTTCAGAAAATGTTCTAACTATTCTGTCATTCTACCCATTACAAAAATAAACCATCATTAACAGTAACAAAAATGAAAGACAAATGTAATTCATAAACTAAGAAACAGAGCTAAAAATATCTTGTAGCTATCAACCTAAGAATGGAATCCTACAGTTCTTATTGACCTTTCTGTTATATAAATATCATTCATTTAATAAGAAAGTTTTCTTCAAGGATGCTGGCCTGTTGCTGTACTTTCTTTCAGATTATTTATTCTGAGATTTTCTTCACCACTAGTTTTTAGTTTAAATCTTATCACATGATATCATGATTTTTCTTTAAAGGAATCTATTTTTTTGTTTGTTTGTTTTTTAGGTATTTGATTGAAGGAACTCTAAGTATTAAATTGCTATCTTTTATGACTGGTTATCTACCATGAAACATTTTCTGAATTGTTCACTGAAATGATATGATATGTCTCTGTTAGCACAGTTATATGATTTTTGGTTCTTCTCTTATTCATATCCTATTTATACTCAGTCATTAGTTTCTGCCACAAATCATTTATTACTATTAATTTTTCTGTATACTGTATAAAGTCTTTGACTTGTAAAATTCTGATTATGTAAATATAAAATATATGAGATATTTTACAAAAACATAATCACCAGCTTACAGTGATCTTAAAATACAGTGATTTGAAATATAAGTAGGAGTTATATGTATTACTCTTTCATATATCTCATTAAAAGGTTTTTCAAAATACTATTAAACAATAAAGTCTTTAAGAAAAATACAATTTGAAAATTATGAGCACTTATGAAATAAACATGGAATCTTGAGAAATCCCAGGGAGTCTATAGAAAAGGGGGAAATGACAACATAGGGTGACAAGCTGACAATTTGACTTTCATGTTTCTATACTACACATAAAAGTCAATTAAAATTATTTTTCACACCTTTCACAAAATGACTTTTACTTATTTTAAATCAATGAACACTCTATGTAACCCCAGATTAGAGCTAATCTTTCAATCCAAAAACGTCCCCACAGAGTACCACATTTGTGTACTATTATTTCCTCCTAACAGAGTTCCACAGCACATCAATAGAAGTTAATTGCTGCGGTCTAGAGACTTTCTATTAGCCCATACTCTAGATCTGTAGTAAAACTTTAAATTGTAGATGTAGAGAGATTACACGGAAGATGATCAGCATTTTCAAAATATTTAAGAAGTCTATTAAATTGCTATAAAATATCTTATTTGCAGTTTTTGGCACCAAACTTGCAACTTAGCACTATGAGAATGCTTCCATTTGGTCATCAACTGAGCTAAAGCACAGATAACTTGTACAGATTCCAAAGATGATAATCAACATTATTGCAGTGATAACCCCCAGTATATTTGCAGACTTCCCAGGCAGCAATAATAACCAGCTCATCATCTTTTAATTAAAATGGTAGTAATTTTGTTTTCTAAAAATAAAACTGTGTCCCATTTTATTGTCAATAGAATGGTGTATTCATTACATTATACATTTTACTTTAGTTTTCATTTGACATTAGAACTTTTTTTGTCTTATGTGACACATATTATCAAACTCAATTTAAAGTAATGTCATAATATCTGTCGTATTAAGGAAATAGTAAAATGTCTCGAAGGAGGCAGCTGGTCTTTTAAATAATCATGCCTACTGTAATATTACATTTGATTCATAAACAGGGCAAGTGCAGATGTTACTCCTTTGCAAATTTTAAATAAGTAAATGAATTTATAAAATAATGTAATTGAGCTAATGTAGTATTATAGATGAACAACTTTGTTGTATTTATACATACAGCTTTTCTTTCTTATCATTTCTAAGTTGAAAAAATTGGATTTATAAACATTTAAATCTCCCTTAAAGACTAATAGACGACTAAGCCCTTTCCAAGGTGAGGGAGAGATTGCTGACCAGGATTTAAAACTCAAGACTTGCTTAACTTATGTTAAATAGAGCAGATAAAGAGTATTCTCTAAATTATAGAGTCTGATTTTTTTAGCAATACACTATTTTACAAATGTTCTTATGCTTCCTTGACAATATTTCTTAAAGATTAGAGAGTTTCATATTGTTTTTTCATCAAATCATCTCATTCTCATTCAAACCAAATGTGCAATTGCAATTGCTCATCATCATCTCTTTAGCAATTAAAGTAGTAAAAATTTAAAACATTTTATTTTAGAAAACTAACCACCATTAGATGTACTCTTCTTATTACTGTTTCCATTTTGAAACCACAATTCCTTTTGGTTTTATTTTATTTTCAAAACATTTGGATAGGTAATAATAAACTGCATGAAAAGAATATGGAAATTTAGGGAAGACATTAATATTCCTTTCTATTTCATATCCTGTGGCTTAATAAGTTATTGAAATTAGGAGTTATTGCATCTCAGTTTTGTTCTATTATGTGAACTGAATTAAGTCACATTAGTTTTTGAACCTGTTTAACTGCAAAATAAGGGTCTTTCTTAAGTAATTATAATGCAAAATGTTGTATTTACATTTTGGTATAGAATAATATGTTTTCGATATCTTAAATTATATGTAATTATTACTGCAAACAAGAAGTATCAGTTTACAAGCCTGATTTGTGCATTATGGATAAAAGTGATGTCTTGGCTTCTCTCTCTTTCTCTCTTCCTTTTATATGGAGGAAATTAATGGGCTCTGCAATAGAAAAGCTGCAGGATAGATGGGGCTGTGTTGCCTTACTCACAGTTTTAAGGAAGTGGTAGGTCTCCTACATAGTACTAGGTACTGTGAATGAGATACCATCTCACACCTGTTAGAATGGCCATCATTAAAAAGTCAGGAAACAACGAACACTTATACACTGTTGGTGGGATTGTAAACTAGTTCAACCATTATGGAAAACAGTATGGCGATTCCTCAAGGATCTAGATCTAGATGTACCATATGACCCAGCCATCCCACTACTGGGTATATACCCAAAGGATTATAAATTATTCTACTACAAAGACACATGCACACGTATGTTTATTGCAGCACTATTCACAATGGCAAAGAGTTGGAATCAACCCAAATGTCCATCTGTGACAGACTGGATTAAGAAAATGTGGCACATATACAGCATGGAATACTATGCAGCCATAAAAAAGGATGAGTTTGCGTCCTTTGTAGGGACATGGATGCAGCTGGAAACCATCATTCTTAGCAAACTATCACAAGAACAGAAAACCAAACACCGCATGTTCTCACTCATAGGTGGGAACTGAACAATGAGATCACCTGGACTCGGGAAGGGGAACATCACACACTGGGGCTTATCATGGGGAGGAGGGGAGGGGGAGGGATTGCATTGGGGAGTTATACCTGATATTAATGATGAATTGATGGGTGCTGACGAGTTGATGGGTGCAGCACACCAACATGGCACAAGTGTACATATGTAACAAACCTGCACGTTATGCACATGTACCCTAGAACTTAAAGTATAATAAAAAAAAAAAAAAAGAAACTTTAAAAGTTCAGTTGGCAGCAATGGCAATAACACCAAAAACTATAGCTTGTATTCCAGCATCAGATTTATTTTTGTTTTGTTTTTATTATTTTAGACTTAGAGGCTACTATGGACTCATTTCTTTTTCTCTCCCAAATTTGTATGTGAAGTCTTGAGACCGACTGTACAGGTTTTTGAAGATAGGGTCTATAAAGAGGTGATAAAGGCTAAATGAAGTCATGAAGGGAAGGCCCTGAGTTGAAAGGGTTAGTATCTTTTTTAAAGAAGATGAAAAGACATTAGAGTACTCCCTCTTCCCATCATTTGAAGACACAGTGAAAGGCAGCCATTTTAAAGCCGGGAAAAAATCTCCCACCAGCAACTGATTCAGCTGAAACCTTGATCTGGGACTTCCCAGCCTCCTGAAGTGTGAAACGTAAATGTTTGTTATATAAGATATCCAATCTATGTTATTTGTTATGACAGTCCAAGAAGACTGACATAGAGGCTTTTAAATGTCCCTTACAACCCTGAGAAACTTTGAGTTACCTACCTAATTTCAAATCAGTAGTCTCTTGGATCATTGCTAACAGTGTTTGTAATAGACTGCTCTATCAGTCCCAAAGAATCACTCTTCCTGGTATTTAAGCACGTGTATGATTTTCATTTACATTGATTCTGAGGTTGGTCATATTAGTTATTCTTTCCAATAAATCATCAAAAAGTATGATTCAAGCAGAGGATTGAAAAACACATGCACATTGGAGCTTGTCTTCTTAGAATACCTCATCTTGGAAGCCAACAACTTTGCTAGGAAGAATATCAGAATAGACCATTGAATGATGACAGACTTCATGGAGAGAGATATACTGAATGATGAGAGACATATTATACATTAAAGAACTGGCTGAACTCTCAGATGAATGCAACTAAATATGTTATTTTAGATATACCATGAAGAACAGAAGCATCAACCAATTGACCATAGCCAACCTGCAGAATAGACAGACATAAGAAGTTATTTTTTAGACCACTAATGTTGAAGTGGTGTGTTGCACAAAAATCAAGAACTAAGTTCATGTTTAAATAAGCTAAAAAGAAACAACTTTTTTCTTTCTATCAATGTATTATCTATATCATAATCATAATATACTGCCAAAAACATTTGTGCTTTACATGTCCTACAGCAATGCTGCTCACTAGAAATTTCTGTGATAATAAAAATGTTTTATATATTTGCTGTCAACTATCCACCTGACATGTGCACCTTTGGGGGACCTGAAGTGTAGCCAGTCCAAATAGAAATCTATTTTTTTAATTTTGTTTCAATTAATTTTACTTTAAATTTAAATAGACATTTGTGGCCATTGGAAATATTATTGGACAGTGAAGTTCTAGCATATTTTTTAGATCAAACAATCATATAGGAAATTGACTTCTGAAACCAGCTACTTTTTCTTTTTCTTTTTTTTTTTTTTTGAGACGGAGTCTCGCTCTGTCCACCCGACTGGAGTGCAGTGTCGCTATCTCGGCTCACTGGAAGCTCTGCCTCCCTGGTTCCCTCCATTCTCCTGCCTCAGCCTCCCGAGTGGCTGGGACTACAGGCGCCCGCCACGGCGCCCGGCTTTTTTTTGTATTTTTTAGTAGAGACGGGATTTCACCGTGGTCTCGATCTCCTGACCTTGTGATCCGCCGGCCTCGGCCTCCCAAAGTGCTGGGATTACAGGCGTGAGCCACCGCGCCCGGCCTCAGCTACTTTTTCACATATAATTTTACAATGAATCATCACGTATAAAAATCACATCTTATATTTTGCATCTTTCCACCTTTATTAATATGTTGATTCATTAATTTAATAAGGAAACTAGAGTATTAAAAGATAACCTAGAAAGTTTTGTTTCAAATAATCACAGCTAAAAGATAAAGAATGTTCATAATTAATATTAATATTGTTATAAAACATTATGTATCCAAAGATAGTGTTTACATCAACACATTTATTTATTTTAGACCTATTTGTCAAATGCCTTTTGTGAACTAGCCCCAGGAAACACATTAGAGAGTAAGAAAGTCAAGTTTTCTGTTTCACAGAGATTATAATCTGATTGGTACGATGGACAATAAACATAGAAACACACGAATAAAATAATTTGTGGGGATACTGATAAGCATAACATTGGAATAACTCCAATAGAAGAGTGTTATCTGTTGGAAATGAGAAAACCAATATAATGGCTTACATATGTGCTGAGGCAAGCCAAATTAAATTTGTGAGGAGTTAGAATTTCAGGCCGAGATTCTGAGTGAGGAATTACCCTAGCATTCATAAGAAATAAAAAGAGGTCAGAGTGACTGGAACAGTGTGAGCAAGTCAGGACAAGGAGGAGAATATTGAAAGAGGGCAGAGAAGTAGGGAAGGGCCAGATGAGACAGGATTGGGTAGACCATGTTAAGAGAGTATGAATTTGCTTCCATCAAAAAATCAACAATAACAACTTTGCTTTTTGAAAAATTGAAGTAGAAAAAAAATGTGATATTTCAAGTGTCTTATACAAAGTTCACTGTGGCTCCTGGGGAGCTTGGTAGGCAACAATGAAAGCAAATTAATAATCAGAAAACTATTATAGATTTCTAAGGTGAGTCAAAGATGATGGCACTTGAGTTTCAGGAATGTATTTAGTAAATTAGATTCACTGAATACAAGAGAAAGAGTCCCCCATAATGTGAAACACTGGTAACTACATTTCTGATAGTAAGTATTAACATTTCTAACTAGGATTTCTAAAAATATTTCCTAAATCAGATTATAATCACTGACTCTAATAGGATCAAAAGAAGATCATCAGTCATTTCCATAGATGCCAGAAAATATTTGTTAAAATTTAACATCTTTTCATAAGAACTCTCAACAACCTAGGTATAGAAGGAACATACCCGAAAACAATAAAGGCTGAATATTACAAACTCATGATAGGCATCATACTACACAGAAAAAAATTGAAAGCCTTTTCTCTAAGATTTAAAATAAGACAAGAATACTCCCTTATACTTGTATTCAACTCAAAGTTCAACTAGCCAAAACAATCTGGCAAGAAAGGGCATCAGAATTGGAAGGGAAGAAGACAATTTTTAAAATATACAGAATCAAAATTGTAACATTATTTTAACATGCAAAAATCAGTAGCATTTCTATGTGCCAATAGAAAATCTGAAAAAATCAAGAAAGCAATTATATTAATAATAGCTATGAAAATAAAATATCTAGTAATAAACTTAACAGATTTGAAACATCTCTACAATATAACTATAAAACACAAGAAAGGAGTTGGGGAGGACACAAATAAATGGAAAGGTATCCCATGGCCCTGTATTGGAAGAATTAATATTGTTAAAATGTCCATGCTTCCCAAAATAATCTGCATGTTCAATGCAGTCTTTATCAAAATATTAGTAACACTCTTCAACGAAATAGTAAGAAACTCTAAAATTTGTGTGAAACCACAAAAGACTCCAAGTAACAAAAACAATTCTGAGCAAAAATAATAAAGCTGAAGACATCACAATACCTGACTTCAAAATATACTACAGAGCTATAGTAATCAAAATAGCATGGTACTGGAATGAAAACAAACACATAGACCAATGGAAAAAAATAAAAGAGAAATTAGTCCAGACATTTACAGCCAACTCATTTTTGACAGAAGCACCAAGAACATCAGTAAGGAAAGCACATCCTCTTTAATAAATGAAGCGATAAAAACAGGATATTCATATTCAGAAGAATGAAACTAGACTTCTGTCTCCTACCATATCCAAAAATATAATCAAAATGGATTATAGACTTACATGTAAACCTTGAAACTATAAAGGGACCACGAGAAAATTGGCAAGCCAATAAACTTCTTCATATCAAACATAACAATAAATTAAAAAATAAAGCTACAGAATGAAAGAAAATATTTGTAAACTATCCATCCAACCAGTGATTAAGAAACAGAGTATATCAGTGATGCAAATGACTCAATAGCAAAAAATAATAATAATTATCTGATCTTAAAATGAAGAAAAGATCTAAATAAAGATTTATCAAAATATAAATACCAACAGTGATATGAAAAAATACTCAGCATTACTAATTATCAGAGAAATGCAAATCAAAGCCATAATGAAATATCATCTCACTCCACTTAAAATGACTATTATCAAAAAGACAGACAATAACAAATGTTGAATATGTCATGGAGAAAGGAGAGCACCTGTACACTATTGGAGGGAATGTACGCTAATACAATCACTATGGAGAACAGCAAGAAAGCTTTTAAATAAAACTAAAAATAGAACTATCACATAATCTAGCAATCTCACTACAGGACATTTATTCAAAAGAAAAAAATCAATATATTGGAGTGATTCTACACTCCTATGTTTATTGAAACACTATTCACAATAGCCAAGAAAACAAATGAATCTCAGTGCCAATCAATGGCTGAGTAGATAAAGAAACTCTGGTATATATGGTAATGTAATGTAATCTAACCACAAAAAAAATGAAACTCTGTCATTTGAAGCAATATGAATGGAACTGGAGATCATTATGTTAAGTGAAATAAACCAAGTATAGAAAGACAAATATTACATGTACTCAGTCATATGTGTGAGATAAACATTTGATCTCATGGAGGTAATAAGCAAAATGGTGGTTACTGATGACTGTAAAGTTTAATGGGGAGGGAGACAAAAAGAGGAGTTGGCTACTGTGTACAAAAATACATTTAGTTTGAAAGAATAAGTTCCAGTGCTCAAAAGCAAAATAAAGTTAATATAGTTAATAATAATTTGTTGTATATTTCAAAATAAATAAAAGAAAAGATTCAGAATATTCTCAACACAAAGAAATAATAAATTTTTGAGGTGATGGCTCTATTAATTACCCAGATTGATTATTACACATTGCATGCTTGTATCAAAATATCACATGTCCTTACATGCACAATTAAAAATCCGTAAAAATTAAAAAAGAAAAATGATTATTGTACTATTTTATAATTGTATCCCATGAATTAACCTATGGTGTATGATATAAATTAAGAAATACTACCATTGTGCAGCCTGTAATTTATTTTTGAAAAACAGAGACATTCAAATTTTTCATTCTTAGAAACTTTCTTATATTCTTGAATAACTCTTATTATCCCAGAAGGGTTTATGTTATGCATGTTTTATCTAGATTTACCATGTTAGTTATTAATATTGGTAATTTAAAACTGTTCACTTACTAACTTACTTTACAATTAAAATAAACTTATATCCTAAAACATATTTATATCAACATTAACTAAATATTTCAAAACTGACTAAGTAAATAAATAAATACTTCAAAACCCAAATACAGAATGATTACATTGTTTTTCATTTTGTCTACTTTTTTTAAAGACTGTCCAAACACAAGGTGTTTCAAACACAAGGCTGGATTCTCATATTTATTCCTTTATTTAGTCAGTTGTGGTGTGTTATTTTAGTTGAAGTACATGAAGAAAATTCAGCCTCATACAGAAATGCATGAATATACATCTTTGATCTTACACCAAATTTTTACAAGTGATAGTTTCTTTAAGGTCAGTTGCATAAGGAATATACAATCATACAAATGAACTTTTCATACTTTACTACATTAAAATGTATTGGCCTATCTTGTTCTTTGAGTGGATTCCTTCTCCATTTGTGATTTTATGACATTATAATCATTTGGGAATATTGGTTCAATGAGTTATGCAATAAAACAATTTTGATATATATATATATTTATGAAATATAAAGAAAAGACTTACCAACCATTTCATCAACAAAGGCTAAGTACTTGGAATCTGTCAAGATTGTGGAGGTAGGTGCATGTTTTCCAAAATTCTTATATTTGGTTGAAAGCCCAACTTTTATCATTGATAAAAAATACAGTTGGCCCTCTGTATCTATGAGTTCTGCATTTGTGGATTCAACCAACTGGGGATAATTTTTTTTTCCTCAAAAAAACTCAAATAATTATGATAAAAATAACACAAAAACAATACAGCTAACAACTATTTACATAGCATTTGCATTGTATTAGGTATTACAAGTAATCTAGAGATGATTTAACATATAGGGCAGAGTCTGAATATGCAAATACTAGACTGTTTTACAAAAGAGACTTGAGCATTTATGAATCTTGGTGTCTGCTGGGGCTCCTGGAACCAATCCCCTGTGGATACCAAGGAATGACTGACTTCCTGACTTCCTGACTTTCTGATACAAGATGCTTCAAGAATATCTCATAATTTTCCTTTTCTAGTACTAGAATTATTAATTTCTACAAAGCCCTCTGTTTTCTTGATGTCACTGGTGTTTTGTGATCTTTAAGCAATTTCAGTGGGTAGAGCTAGGCATTTTATATATATGCATTAATATATGGACATTAATATATATAATATACATATATATGTATATTGTATATATATATAGAAACCTCCAATTCCAGCCTAATACCATAGGAATCTTCTATTTCTTCTACATTTCATGTTTATTTGCCTCTTCTCACAATAAAACTTTACTTCCTAACACTTTATTTTATTTTATAGTGTTTAGGGGATAGCAAACAGTATTTCCTGGGAATGCACTGGTATCTTTATTCTAAAGGCTAGAGGCTTTATGAGCAATATAAATCATTTAAAGTTCAGTTCTCTGTGCTTCTGAAATGCGTTCATTTAAAAACTCTAATGCCCACTGAGCTCAGCATCAAATACTGATAAAGGCAATATGGAACAGAGTTTGTGTTTAGAGCCTCTATAGGAAACCCACTTGTAAGAGGATATACATATCTCTTCAGGGGAGTACAATAATGTGAATTTGTGAGGATGATGCTAAAATATGACTGGTAATCTATCCTGCAAGTACAAAACCTTTCCATTGCAAAAAAATACAATAACATTACTCAAATATTTATTCAAAGAATCACAAGGCTGCATGGAATACTGAAAGGCAGTAGAGCCCATTTTCTGGCTTTCAGGCAAGATCACATTTAAACTAACTTACATGATGAAACCCTCTTTCTTTGTAAAAGACCTCCTTGGATAACTAATTTTCACATTTAGCATTCTTAACTCTTAGAAAATTCTTTGTTATATATAGCTTATACCCTCTATTCTGCTGTATAATCCCCTTTCTCTTCCTACATTCTAAGTAGTGAAGGAAAATAGCTTGTCATTCTCCATTGAAGAGTATCTTTTTATATACTAGAAATATTATTATATAACTCTATCTCATTTTCTTTTTTTTTAAGTTTGTATTTCTCCTCAGGGTCTTACTTCCTTTATCTATTTATAACCTTATTATTGTGCTGAAATCTCTTCAAATTATGCTTAACCTTTGAACATTTTAGAGTATCATCACAAACAGAACGATGTAGACAAAAATGTGACATAGTTTGACTATATTTTAAGGAGACATTAAACCTCATCTGTTATATGTTTTTTAAGTTATTCTGTATTTCTGATTTATTGTGTTATTTTTCTCCATGATGTATCAAAGTTTTTTTGTTTCTTGTTTGTTTCTTCTGTTCAGTGACATATAGCCATTTAAACCAATTATCATAGTAAGCCACATAATTTAGTGCCGAGGTACTAGGAATTCTTGAATGGTGCCAAATTATGTTTCGACCTGCCAAAATAATTCCTCATAATTTTTGTATTTCCTGAACAACTGAGTAGCAATAATATTGCAATGATAACAATTGTTTTCTGAGTGCTTAACTTATGCTAGCCATTGTGGTAAGCACAGTATATGATTCACCTAATTTAACTTTTTCAAAAATAATACTGTAAATTGTTTTGTTTTGTTTTTTTTCCATTTAAAATGAAGTAGGGGACACTAAAACAGTTCAGTGATGATTAAAACAAAGAGTAAAGTTGTTATTCAAACACAGATCAGTCTAACTGAAATCTGTGCTTTCAACAACTATAAAAACCTTCCAGAATTTAGTTTGGCTCCTAATGCTTCATAAATTACCTTAGCTATAAGAGTTATAAGGTTTGATGCTACTTACAACAATCCTATGGAAACAGGGGAGTACTACTTAAGTCCAATCCAACTCAAAGTAATCTCTGTCCAATTATGAATTGGAGGGCAGTTGGCAATTTTCAGGCTACCAATTACTAAATTAGTACATAATTAAACCCAATACATTCCTTTATGTAACAAATAATATGGAACATTTTATCACAAGAAGATACTATAGAATGAGAATGGAAAGAAGATAGAATTGACAGAGCAATATGCTACTTTGAAGACTGAAGACCATCCAGGAGGGTAGATTTCAGATTGATGAGGAAAGTGGGTTGACTTGAGTTAGTCAGTGGTATCCAGCTTTAGGAAAATAGTGGTTTCAAAATGGAATTATACAACTATAATGTGATGTAGTCCTAGCCAGGAGGTTGAATAGTTGCCATTGCAGGGTCGATATAGTACCTGGGTACACAATACCTCAGAACACAGATGTGACACTTTTCTGGTCTCGTAGATAATCTAGCATCAGTGTAGGTTGAATAAAAGGTGGAACTAAGAGGTACAGTAATGGTAGTAGGCGATAAGCTTATTTAAAGTAGTGCTGTAAGCATAGAATAGAGAATCAGAACAAACAATGTCTACTACCAGTTACCAACAGCTTTGTAGGTAACTAATTTTAATTAAACACGGATGTCTGTGATTAGGATATCTCAGACTATGTAGAGCTTGGTTATTCTACATGAATAGGAGAGAAAGATGTATTATACTACATTCTATAATTTCTTCTTTTAAAACAGGTTGACACAATCAGAAATAATTATTATCTATAGAATTACAGAAAAATAGCACATAGAAGAACCTTATAAATGATATAGTCAGGATTTAGAAAATGAGCCAATATTAAAAATTTGTATCTTTAAGAACAACCACTTAACTCTGCTATTGCAGTCATAGAAAACATGTTAAAAAATGAGCATGACTATGCTCTAGCTAAAACTTATTTACAAAAATAGGTGGCAGGTCATATTTTGTCTATGACAAGTAGTAGTTTCTGACACTTGATGTAGTCTAATCCTGTCATTTTTGGATTAGAAAAAGGCTTTGTCAGATGTTAAATAGCTAGAATTTGCAGGCATGAATAGAAATCAAATCTTCAGTATCCTAAATCAATATAGTGACCATATTTCTCATAATATATAAATTCTATGACAAAATAAAACCTATGTTTCATAAGAACAGTTATAAATATTATTGGTTGAAATAATTCTAAAACATTTTTGTATTTTCTCATCTTTATTGTGGTATAATTGACTGACAAAAATTTCATAAATTTAGAGTATACATCGTGATGTTTATATATATATATATATGCATTGTGCAATATTTACTACTGTCAAGCTAATAAGCATATCCAGCACTTCACATAATTACCCCTTTTGAGTGTGTACTGAGAACACCTAAGATCTACTGTCATGGTAAATTTCTAGTATGCTGTGTAGTACTATTAACTATTGTCACCATGCTGTACATTTTATGTATTCATTAATCCTGCTTAGCTGAAACTTTGTACCCTTTGACCAACATCTTCCCATTCTTCTTGTCCCCAGTTGCTGGCAACCACTATTCTATGCTCTGCTTTTCCAAGTTCAAATTTTTCAGATTCCACATATAAGTGGTATCATACACTAGTTGTCTTTATATGCCTGGTTGACTTCACTTAGCATAATGTCTATCAGGTTCGCCCATGTTTTGATAAACAACAGCATTTTCCTCTTTGTTAAGGCTTAATACTATTCCAGTGTGTGTATATGTCTGTGTATGTGTGTATCTAATTTTCTATTCATTTGTCAATGGACACTTAGGTTGATTTCATATCTTGGCTATTGCAAACAGTTGTGCAAAAAACGTGGAACTTCAGATATCCCTTGAATATACTAATTTACTTTCTTTTGGATATATACTCAGATTTTGGATTGTTGGTTCACATGGTAGCTCTACCTTTAATTTTTTTGTAAAAATCACATACTGTTTTTTATAATGGCTGAAAAATTTACATTCTCACCAGTAAGGAAGAAAGGTTCCCATTCAAATCCTCTCTAACCATTGATACCTTTTGATTTTTTACAATGATCATGCTAATAATAGGTATGGGATGACAGCTCATTCTGGTTTTGATTTGCATTTCCCTGGTGGTTACAAATATTGAGTCTCTTTTCATATATGTATTGGCCCTTTGTATGTCTTTTTTGAAAAAAAAAAAATCTATTCAGGTCCTTTGCACTGACTGTTTAGTTAGTAAAATACATTTACTATAATTATTTCATATAATTCCCACCACTCACCCTTATGAGGAGGGCATATAATTATTCTTACTATATAGGTGAGAAACAGGAATGTAAGAAATTGACATCCTTATTACATTATCCAATATAATATCTAAATTAATAGGGATAATTCATATATAGATAGATTTGACCCCAGACAATTTTTTCTTACTAGTAGACTTTGACTATTTTCTTAAATTTCAAAATGGTTTTAGATCTATTTCCTTTTCTTATGTGTCTGCATATATGGTTATATGTGTGTATGCATTATTTATTTAGCATTTTATTTTATTTATTTTTATTTCTGGAATACATGTGCAGGATGTGCAACTTTGTTACATAGATAAACGTGTCCTGTGGTTGTTTGCTGCACCTATCAACCCATCACCTAGGTATTAAGCCCACATGTATTAGCTATTTATTCTGATTCTCTATCTCCCCTTATAAATTCTTAAGGTAGTTTAAGTGATTATATTTTGTAAAAAAATTTCATTGCTATTACTTTTAACTTAGTTGTATATTTTATGAAAATACGACATTTGACATTTTTATTTTTAAAATAGCTAATACATATATTTGCCTAATTCATTTTATTTACAGCATTGTTCATTCATGCTTTATATATTTCTTCCAAACCTTTTACAATTGATTCTCTCAATTTTATGTCTAAACTAAAGAGTGGATATTGAATAGTTTATTTTGTTAAAGTTTGGGCTCTAAACTTATTGCTATTTGCAGATGAAGTAACAGTCTGAATCAGAACCAAAAAATTAACAACAACGAAAAATAACTTTACAATAAATATGCATGTATCCTAAACACAAGAGCCATTAACAGAAGTCAGTACTGTTTCTGTACACCAGAAACCACTTGGAAATGAAATTTTAAAATTACGATAGACAAGAGTAATAAATCTATGACGTAACATTTTTTTTTTTTTTTTGAAACAGAGTCTCACTCTGTCACCCAGACTGTAGTCCAGTGGCACCATCTCAGCTCACTGCAAGCTCCGCCTCCCGAGTTCATGACCATGCTCACACCTCAGTCTCCCAAGTGGCTGGGGCTACAGGTGCCCACCACCACGTCCGGCTAATTTTTTTTTTTCTTTTGTATTTTTAGTAGAGACAGGGTTTCACCATGTTAGCCAGGATGGTCTCGATCTCCTGACCTCGTGATCCACCCACCTCAGCCTCCCAAAGTGCTGGGATTACAGGCGTGAGCCACTGAGAACGGCCAACTTTTTGACATTTTATTATGCCATTTTAGCTTAATTCTGCTGGAAAAATATACAGTATAATGAAAAAGGAAATAAAGTTTATAAAAGTCAAGGGATTTTTTGGTTCAAAAATTAAATACCGAACATCACTAATCAACAGAGAAATAGATATCAAAACCATAATGAGCATAATGAGATACCATGTCATACCAGTTGGAATGACTATTATTAAAAGTCAATAAACAACAGATGTTGGTGAGGAAGCAGAGAAAAGGCAACACGGATAGATTGTTGGTGGGATGTAAATTAGTGCAACATCTCTATGGAAAACAATGTGGAGATTTCTCAAAGATCTAAAAATAGAACTATAATTAGACTTAACAATCTTACTATTGAGTATCTACTCAAAGGAAAAGAAATTGTTTTATCAAAAAGATACATGCAGTCATATGTTGATTACAAAGAAATCATCATATCAAAAAGATAACTGAAGCTCTATTCACAATATCAGAGTCATACAATCAACCTAAGTGTCCATCGACAGATAATTGAAAAAAGAAAATGTAGTAAAAAGGATGACATAATGTCTTTTGCGGCAACATGAATGAATCTGGAGGCCATTATTCTCATAAGCAAAATAACTCAGAAACAGAAAATTAAATACTGTATGTTCTCTCTTATAAGTAGGAGCTAAACAAAGGGCACACGTGGATATATGGAGGGGGATAGTAGACACTAGGGCCTCCAAAACGGGGAAGGCCAGGAAGGAGTAAGAGTTGAAAATTGCCAATTGAATACAGTGTTCACTATTTGAATGATGAGTACACTAGAACCTCAAACCACACCACTGCGTGCTATATCCATGTAACAAGTCTGCACATGTACCTCCTGAATCTATACATTAAAAAAAAAAATTAATATAGTCACAAACCATTGTGTCCTTAGTAAATTGAGGTCATAACTGTATTCTTACTGAATTTAAATAATTTTCTTTGAACTCAAAATTGTGGTTTTAATAAAGTTAATATTGGTTTTAACATATTTATCACATTCTATATTTTTTAAGTTCAATTAATGTTTACTATTAAAAATTTTACCTGCAATTTGTGTTCTGGCTTTGGTCCTCTTTCAAGTTTTTGTCTTTGTGCATATATGCTCCTGTTGTTGGTGCATTACCTCAAGTTTAAAAAACTATATGAATATACCCAGCACCTCCTACTTACCCCAGATCCTGATAAAAACAAACACAACAAATATTTATTGAAAATCTACAACATGCAAAATACTGTGTTAATGACACTTATGTTTTAACTTACAATCTCCTGACAAACGTATTCATTAGGCACATATTACATTATTCATATAGATGATGAGAAACACAGACAGTTAAAGGAAACCAGGATCTAGTCCTAAGTTTATCAGTAGCCAGCAATTTAGCAGCTGGTGGAGGAGCATGATAACAAAGGCAATAAAAATTATGTCAGATCTGATTGAAAAGTGCCAAAAGGTTAATTTCTATTTGTACAAACATATATTTGTAAATACACTGTGTTCTTTACACATGATGTATAACTAAAATATTTCAATTTATCTAGTGATGTTCAATACCTTGTTCACTGACCTAATGTTTTTAAAAGAAAATATAGGTTATAAGGTAGGGGACATTTATAATTTTAAAACTTCTTAAGAAGGAGCTACTATACAGATATAAAAACTCTTTAGATGTAATTCCTAAAATCAAGAAAGACAAAAAATTCACTGGCAGTGAAAATGTTTTTCTTAACACAGAAATATGTTGAATATTCAATCATTTTTACTTGAACATCTCAAGGAGATATGAGAAAAGCTTTATTAGTACCAAACAATATTTCTGCTATTTATTCCTACATCACCAAGAAATTATCGCTTCTACAGCCCAGTATGAAATGGCATATTTGGAGCAGTTTTTATATATAAAATGACATTCAGCAGAGTATCTATTTTCAGTTCTTATAAAATGGCATATTTTCCTAATATACTACAGTGAGAGTATTTCACATTCCATTTCTTTTATTGACATTCTGTTATTACCATTGATCATTTCTTCTGGAAAGAAACAAAATTCATTATCAGAAAAATTTTAAAAAATTTCAAAACGTGAGAAACAAAATTGACTATAATTTTAAATGCAGCAGGCCCTAATTGTTACTTTAGGTGGGTAACGGCTCGTCCAACAATAGTTATAAAAATCAAAAAGTTATAGCAATCAATTTTAAAATAATAAATAAATTTTCATAACAAGAAGTATTATACTTTAGAAATGTTTTTGGTTTCTTTGAAATCACCTAGCTACTTCTTTATAAAAAAACTCTTAACTTGGTTCTGAATGTGAAATTTGTCTTCCGGTTATAATGGTAAATATGAAAAAAGAATTTCTATAATGACAATATTGTTCTTGGTGCAATACATGTATATGTTTCCAAGATAATTGATATGAAGAATATGATATTCATTTCAAACTCTTCACTGTAGTCTTTGTTTTTTTTAAAAAAAATATTTACTATATAGTAATAACTTCATGAACTATAAATATATATTGGAATCATCAATGAAAATAATGTGAGACTAAGATGTCTAATTTCATGCTCAAGTTTATGCTTCTGGAGAAAATTGCACAACAACATTCTTTGTGGTAAAAGACACTCAGAAGTAGCATTAAATCAGATAGATAAGTTCCAACTCATCTTCAAAATGTTTGATAAATATTTATTTTGTGTGAAAGGAATTTATTTTAATGTCACAAAGAAACACAAATGAAATTTATTTTAATCTCAAAAAAGAAACAAATGAAACACTTCTCCCCCTCAAAAAAGTTTTACTAATGTATCTTCCAAAATGAAGAACTCATTAAAACTCTACAATCAGCATCATCCATACAATGAATATTTTTTGCACTACTGCATCGTGCAATTACTTAAAATAGTTTGCAAAATTAAATATTTATAATGTTTTATGCTTTCTCAGAACTTTAAAAAAATGCAAACATGTTTACAAAGGTGATTTATTGGCTTTTTACTTTTTTAATTATAAATAGCTTAGCATGTTATACTAAAAGTAACTCAATTTCATTATGTAAAAAATGTTAAAGTAAGCCAGAATGAGGGAGACATGTTGGCATATTAATATGTATAACATGGATACTATAACACTACAGTAACTGAGCTTTTCAATTGAAATATTGAGGCATAAATGCAAATTAACATATATTATAAGATTGTCTCTGAACTTTACTTAAACAAGCATAAGAAATAACATTTTAATAAAAGTAAAATAGTAAATCTGAAATCACTTTTTTCAACTTTAGACATATACTACATGTAAAGGCAAAATAAATTACAATTATATCAGCAGACTGACATCATAAGTGGAATATTCCTCTATGATTAAACAACAACAACAACAACAAAAATAATAATTCCAAATAAATTTTAGGGTTTTTTTATAATTTTTATGAAGAAAGTCATTGATACTTTGATAGAGATGGCACTGAATCTGTAGATTGCTTTGGGTAGTATGGACACTTTAATAATATTAATTATTCAATCTACAAACATGGACAATGTAACTTCTTATTTTTTAAATTGGATACCTTTAATTTCTTTATCCTGCCTAATTGCTCTGGCTAGGCCTTCTTGTACTATATTGAATAGAAGTGGCAAACGTGGATGTTGACATTCCTGTCTTGTGACAGATAGTAAATAAAAAGCTGTTGACTTTTCCAAGTTTAGTATAACATTAGCTGTGGGTTTGGCATTTAGAGCCTTTCCTGCTTTGAAGTAAATTTCTTCTGTACCTAATTATTGAGAGTTTTTAACAGGAGATGTTGAATTTTTTCAAATATTTTTCTGCATCCCTTGAGATAATCATATGGTTTTTGTCCTTCAATCTGTATCCCAAATAACCAAAACAATCTTAAGCAAAAACAAAGATGGAAGCATCGTACTACCTGACCTCAAAGTATGCAACAGAGCTGTACTAACCAAAGCAGCATGGCACAGGTGTGAATATAGACACAGACCAATGGAACAGAATAAAGAAAGGAGCCATGAACACACAGTGGAGAAAGGACAGTCTCTTCAATAAACGGTGCTTGGATAGCCACATTCGGAAGAATAATGCTAGACTCCTATCTCTCACCATAGACAAAAGTCAACTCAAAATAGAATAAAAGTTTAAATGTAAGATCCGAAATTCAGAAAGTATTAAAATAAAATGAAAGAAATATACTTCATGATATTAGACTAGGCAAAAACTTTTTTAGATAGGACCCCAAAAGCATAAGCAACAAAAGTAAAATGGTCAAATAGAATTATATTAAACTGAAAAGTTTCTGAACAGCACACAAAACAATCCATAGAGTGAACAGACAACCTACAGAATGAGAAAAATATCTAATTAAAAAATGGGCAAAAGACATGAATAGACAACTCACAAAAGAAAATACAAATGGTCAACAAGTATATGAAAAGATGCTGAACATCGCTAATCAAGGAAATGTAAATCAAAACCACAGTGAGATATCATTTTACTCCAATTAAAACGACTATTATCAAGAAGACAAAAAATAAAAATAATAAACATTGTTGATAAAGAAAAAAGTGAACAGTTAGTTATACACTGTTGGTGAAAATGTTGCTAGTACAGCCACTATGGAAAATAGTATAGATGTTTCTCAAAAAATTAAAAATAGAATTACCAATGATCCAGCAATTCTACTATTTAGTATGTATCCAAAGAAAATAAAATCACTATGTAGAAGAGATATCTACACCTCATTTATTGCAGCATTACTCATAATAGCCAAGGTATAGAATCAACCTAAGTGTCCATCAATAGATGAATGGACACAGAACTTGTGGTAGTTATACCACGATTTCTGGAATACAATACAGCCATACAAAATAATAAGATATTGTCATTTTGGGCAACATGGATAAGCCTATAGGACATTGTGCTAAGTTACAGAGATCAGGCATAGAAAGAGAAAAACTTCATGTTCTAATTCAAATGTGAAATATAAACAAGTTAATCTCACAGAACTCGAGAATAGAATGGTGGTTACCAGAGGCTATAGAAAAAGAACCTATAATGTTCTTACCACAAAGAAATCGTAAATGCATGAGGTGATGGTTATGCTAAATACATGATTTGATTTTTACACAATGCATTTGTGTATTGAATCATCACACTTTACTTCATAAATATATAAAATTATGATGTGTTGGTTGAAAATTAAATTTAAAAAATAACAAAATGGAAAATGTCTTATTTGTTGTTTTGGCCATTATCTTGCCAAGGCAGTCAAATAAGATTGCTGGTAAAGATTATGGAAAATCAGCTAATGTCATGGTAAATACTTTCAGAACCAAGTGTGTGCTTGCTACTTAGCCACCTGCACAGATTATGGGAAGCACATGGTAATTTAAAATAATATCTATCCACTCCTATTGGTTACAAATTATCAATTTCAAAATATCCTACAGGTATGACATCTGAATATCTAAATACAAGTTATATTGTCTATTTTAAGTAACTAAACTGGAACATAAATGCCATGCTGTCTTTATTTCTCATAAAGGAGAGCTGCCATTATCCTATTACCTGGAAAGGACTGGCCAGATTCCAGTGTTTCTATTCCAGGGCCAGCAACCACTTATCTGCACTAGTTGTGTTGCTAATTTCTGTACTCATAGTAGTCTTATACATTGATTTAGGATTATTTCCTTCTATATGTAAAATTGATGTCAAAATTATTCTCAACACATTTTCATCAACTATTCATTAGAATTGTATGTAAATTGAATGAATTGGTCACTGCAGTTTAAATAAAGGACTCTTACAAGTTATAGTAGAGATTCCATGGGTTAAGATAGACGGTGTCACAGTAATTATAGCTAAAGATATCTACTCTATGGCAGATCTACTTTATCTAGGATAACCTTCTTTGTGATTTTAGTTCAGTTTCTTATGTTTATAAAGTCATGTTAGAGTCATTATGAAGCAGGTGCTTAAGTAGTAATGATGGCTAATGTTAATCTATCGCTAATCTTCAACAGTTCAGCAATTGTATGTCACTAGTTTTTACTACACATGTGTGTGCAGATATACACGCTTATTTGACAAACTGACACTCATATTTTTAGGTCTCACAATTTTTCGTTATTTTTATTATACTTTAAGTTCTAGGGTTCATGTGCACAACGTGCAGGTTTGTTACATATGTATACATGTGCCATGCTGGTGTGCTGTACCCATTAATTTTTCTAATTTTATCACTTATAGCTCTCTTCTACTCATCCAGCATTTCATCCAAAAGAGGCTATTTCTTTGCCAGAAGCATCCATTATTTTCTGTCCTCATAATTTCACTTATAACTTGTAAGCCTTTATTCTCATATTTAAGGATCCACATTTTCATCACTGTTTCAAAGCCAAACTTGAATGCTATTGATCATTAAGTACATTTTCCATAAAAATCACCTTCACCTTTAAAGTGTTAATTCTTCAAAATTTGCATAGAATCTTTTATATTATTGTTATGCTACTGACAGTGTTTATTCTGGTGTTGAATAATATCTGGTTTTTCCCCCTTTACAATATAACTCCCAAAAGGGAACTGATTTTTATCTTGATATTTCTCAAGGTTCCTGTGAAATTTCAGTGAAAGTAGTAGGATGAATTCATTAAAACTGTGCAAAAGAATGTTTATACCTTTATATTTTTATGAACACTCATATGCATATAGAGTAAAATGGCATTCATAACATGTGAAACCTGGATACTACTGACCTCATTGACTTGTTCTGCTCTGCTGTGCTTGCTTTCTGTCCACTCTCAGCAACTTACCATAGCAATATTGCTCAAAACTCCTTTAATCATCTCCACTTAATTCATTCCACAAAGTCCTTTTCTCTCTTTCTTATTATTCATGACCTTTTACAAATTTGTTGCTTCCTTTCAATTCCCCTTCTTTCTGCCATATTCTATTTCTTAGTAGTAAATCACTAGGTCCAGTTTATATTCAAAAGGAAAAAAACACAAAAGGGCATAATACCAGAAGGTAGGCCTTGGAGGCCATCTTACAGGCTGCTGACTACTGTTAGATTTCATCCTCAATTTATATGATATAAAAGTATAATTGCAGAAACATGTGAGTATTTCAACCACTACAACAGAAAGGGATTTGGCAAAATCTAACACCCATTCTTGGTTAAAACAAAAATCAAAAGCTAGGAATTAAAATGGAATATCTACATTTTGATTAAAAAATGAAGTCCAGAGAATCTACAGGTAAAATCACAATTAATGCTAAATGACTGAATGCTATTACCTAAGATTTTGAACAAGACAAGGTTATTTGATGTTACTTTATCTGCTCAACATTATGCTTTGGGATCTAGTCAAGGCAATAAGGCAAGAAAAGAAAATGAGATGCATCCATATTGGTTTAAAATAAATACCTGAGATCTTTTTCTTGATCAAAAAGTTTTCGAAAATAACAAACCCTAAGAAACTCACACACGCACAAATCTTACCTGAAAAAATAAACAAATTGAGTAATGTCATAGGCTGCAAGATCAATATTTTAAAAAACTGTATTTGTATGTACTAGCAAAAATCAGTCTGATAACTAAATTGGTAAAATTATTTTAATGAGATAGCATTAAAAATACTTAAAAATAAATTTAATAAAATAGTAAAAAAATCTACACTTTAAACACCAAAATATAGCTGAGATATGTTAAATAAGACCTACATAATAATCTATCGAAAGACATCAAATAATTAAGATGTTCTCAACTTTATTTATGAAAAATTCTGTCAAATTTTTAGGAGACTATTAATAAAAAATAACAAATTTATCCTACATTTTACTTGGAAATGCAAAGAATCTAGAATAGGAAACTCCATTTAAAAATAAGTATAAAGATGTATGATTTATACTATCTGATTTCAAAATTTAATATAAAGCTATAGTAATAACAAACAGTGTCTATTTGGCATAAAGATAGATAATAGATAAAAGAGCAGAATAGATTCAAGAAACAACTAATTTTTGACAGAGGCACTTGGGGTTATTTAATGATATAGAAGTCTTTCGTAGGGAATATATATGGAACATTGGATTTCAATATGCAAAACAATACAAAAAGTTAGCCTAGTTTCTTCATCTCAAATGTTAAACAATAATTAATTTAAATATGAATCATAGATATAAATATAAAATCTAAAAAAAGAAATCTGATAAAAACAAAAATGAAAAGAAATACTAGAAATTTTTGTGAACTAAATTAGAAGGAGGTTTTTAACAATGATACCATATAAAATAAAAAATTATTGATAAAAGCATAAATTTAAAAAGTGATTAATTATATTTTATTGAAATTAGAAACTTCCACTTAGGTGACAGTGAGTACGCATATTCAAATTGCATATTTATAAAAGAGTTGTATCTATATATATATTTTTGTTTTTGAGATGGAGTTTTGCTCTTGTTGCCCAGACTGGAGTGCAATGTCGTGATATCCGCTCACCGTAACCTTTGCCTCCCAGATTCAAACGATTCTCCTGCCTCAGTCTCACCAGTAGCTGAGATTACAGTCATGTGCTACCACGCCTGGCTAATTTTGTATTTTTAGTAGAGACGGGGTTTCTCCATGTTGGTGAGGCTGGTTTCGAACTCCTGACCTCAGTATAAATATTTTTAAATGCTTAATACTCAACAATAATTGTTAATTTAATTGCTGAGTAGGATTACATTGTATTGATATATTGTTTTTTTCAGCTGAAGGATATTTAGGTTGTTTTATTCTAGGCAATTATGAATAATTCTATAGACATTTCATTAAAATTCTCTATATGAATATATATTGTCAATTCTCTTGGGTGCATTACTGAGGGAGAAATTATTAGTTTGATATGATGAATCTATATTTTCCAAAATGATTGTAATGTTTTATATTCTTACTTGCAGTATAAAAGATTGGTGTTTCCCCTCAATATCGCCAATGCTTGATATTAAGCTTTTGTGTTTCTACATGAGCAAACACTTTTGTCTTTATCTTCTAATAGACTACTTATCTCTGTTTAGATGTCAGACTAATTTTTTGCTCTTTTAACTCAGCTCTCTCCTGTCTTTAAGGAGTAATGATTTTTCAGATTTTCTGTTTTATTTATTGTTTTCTTTTTGGTTATTGTAGTGATGGAAGTGATGCTTGTTTTACCTCTCTACATTGTTATATAAAAACCAGAGCTCCATAATTTATCTTATTCTTTCACAATATGTATCTACTTTTAAGGACAATTTTGTTGACTCTAACTTCAAAATATATTAACTGTCAAAGTACTTCTTACCAGGTATAATTTGCAATCAGATTCTACCAGTATCATCTCTAGTTTATCATTACATAATGACAAAAGAATCAATTGGCAAGAAAATATTAACAATTATAAATATATATGCACCAAAGACCAGAGCACACAGATATATAAAGGTAATATTGATGGAGATAAAGAGAAAAATAGATCCCAATAAGTAAAAAGTTAGTTTACTAGACATCAATTAAAAATTTAGCTACTGAAGTAAAAAATGAATGGAAACTGTATGTGGCAAATAGTTTGGTGATCAAAGATATAGGGATACATTTTAGTTTTTTCTCCAGGGGTTTCATGCAGTGCTCACAAATCAGATTGGTTTGGATCTTGAGAAAGCATTATTCATGTTTCAGGGATGGAATGGCCACTGTGTGGAAGCACAAAATTTTGCTCAGGGCTTCCTCCCCTGTTTTCCTCACTGGAGGAAAACCATTTGTTCAAAGGTGAGGGATCAATGAATTATATCTCCCTTAGAACACAGGAAAAATCTGTTGCTGCTAAGAAATAGAAAAAAAATAAATAAATGAAAAGAAAAAAAAAAAGCACTTACCACAGGAACATGTACACATGCAAGATGAGTGTCAGGAACACTGAGAAGGCCACTCCCTCATGATCTAGCTACATGATGCCTACTCAAAAGAGATGCTTAATCAAAGCATCAAAAAATGCTTCCTCTTCCCACATTCTACCAGCAGACTCACAAGTGTCAAGATACAAATTATAGTGGAATATCTCTAGGAGAGTTTAATAAGAAAGCGTGAAACACTTTTCATACAAAGTACAAAGTAGTGTTTCAAGATCCTTAGGGTGTTGCATTTCCATTTCTAGCCAGAAACCTCTGTGACAAGTGGCACCTTTGCCTGAGTTTTGCTCACATCCACTGGCTCATTTCACCCACTCAGCCTGGCAGGATGCAACTGGCTCATGCTAACAGCCTGCATCCCATGCCTGCCAAGGGCAAACCAGTCATATAGTCATTAGGGGTGGGTGAACAGGTTAGCATGGGGTCCAGGCATTGTGCACAGTCAGGCACAAGGGCTGCTGCAGAGGGGTAGGCAGGTCAATGTGCTGCCACAGATGCTTCTCTCTGCAAGACTGCAGCCAGACCAGGTGCACCACAAGTAGCTTTCACCAGTGAGGAATGCAGTGGCACATGTAAGCTTGGAGACTCCAGGAATTGCAGGATACCAAAGACGGTGTTAAGCCTTGACTTGGGGAATTACAGCCTTGACTTGGGGAATTCCTAGGTCCGGGATCCCCAAAGGGCTGCAGCTCTTCACTTCACTGACAACATGGTGAGCAAGGGGTGTATTTCAGCCCTGTTTGTGTTATAGTTCTTTCAGACCTGCCATCTGGGGCTCTTGTCCCATACCAAGGAAGAATGAGGTTCACAGATATCAGGAGAACCAGCCCCCAATATTTCAACATAGGTTATTTTCTGTTTTACCTAAGTGTCAGCTAGTCTGAGAAATAAAGAGAAACAGTTCAAAGAGAGAGAAATTTTACAGCTGAGTCTCTGGGGGTGGCATCACATATTGGTAGGACTGCGATGATGACCCCGAGCCACAAAACCAGCAACTTTTTATTAGGATTTTTAAAAAGGGAGGGGGTGTAGGAACAGAGAGTAGGTCACAAGGATCACATGCTTCAAAGGGCCATAAAGATCACAAGGCAAAGGCAAAGTTAGAATTACTGATGAGGGTCTATGTCCCACTGTGCATGCATTGTCTTGATAAACACCTTAACAGGAAACAGGGTTCAAGGGCAGAAAACTGATCTGACTAGAATTTACCAGGATGGAATTTCCCAATCCTAATAAGCCTGAGGGTACTGCAGGAGACCAGGGCATATTTCAGTCTTTATCTCCACTGCATAAGACAGACACTCCCAGAGCGGCCATCTGTAGACCTAACCCCAGGAATTCATTCTTTCCCCAGGGTTATTACTTGCTGGCAAAAGATTTCAGTGGTATTTCTCCTATTTACACATACGTTTATAGGCTTTGTGCAAGAAGAAAAATATGGCTCAATTCTGCCTGATTCCACAGGCAGTCAGACCTTATGTTTATCTTCACTTGTTCCCTGAAAATCACTAATTTTCTGTTCTTTTTAGGGTGCACTGATTTCATATTGTTCAAACACACATATTTTACAATCAATTTATACAATAGTGGTCCTGAGGTGACGTACATGCTCAGCTTACAAAGACAATAGGATTAAGAGATTGAACACAGGCATAAGAAATTATAAGAGTATTATTAGGGAAGTGATAAATGTCCATGAAATATTCACAATTTATGTTCAGAGATTGCAGTAAAGACAGGTGCAAGAATTTATAAAAGTATTAATTTTGAGAACTGATAAATGTCCACAAAATCTTCACAATTTATGTTCTTCTGCTGTGGCTCCAGCCAGTCCCTCCATTCCAGGTTCCTGACTTCCCACAACACACAGACAAGTAGAGGGTGAGCAAGGTAAATAGAAGCTTTATTGAGTTACAAAATATCTCAGAGGAGGCCCTGGAGTGGGTAAGTCCACTCTGCAGGCAGGTGGTCAAGTTGAGAGGTGACAATTTGCTAGCAGCCCTCACTCTCAGCGATTCCTTGGCCTCAGTGTCCACACTGGTGGCACTTGAAGAGCCCTTCAGCCCACCACGGCACTGTAGGAGGCCCTCTCCGGACTGCCCGAGGATGCAGCTGCTGCCCTCTGCTTGCCAGGGAAGTGTGGATGGACAGGCGTGGGCGGGAACCGGGGCTGTGTGTGGCACTCTGGGGCCAGTGTGAGTTCCAGCGGCCATGGGCACAGGCTCAGCCTACCCTGCACTTGGAGCAGCTGGCAGGCACTGCAGGCCCAGGGCAGTGAGGGGCTTAGCACCCGGGCCAGCAGCTGCAGATGATGTGCCTGTCCACTGGCACTGTGCTTGAGTTATCTCCAGGCCTCAGCTGCCTCCCCACAGGGCAGGGCTGGGGATCTGCTGTGCCATGTTCATGCCACACCTCCATGGTGGGCTCCCATGTGGCCCCAGCCTCCCTGATGGACTCCACCCCCTGCTTCATGGTGCCCAGTCCCATCAACTGCCCAAGGCCTGAGGAGTGCAGGTGAGCCTCAGGACTGGTGGGCAGCTCCACCTGCAACCCTGGGCAGTGGGATTCACTAAGTGAAGCCACCTGGGCTCCTGGGTCTAGTGGGGACTTGGAGAACTTTTATGTCTAGCTAGAGGTTTGTAAATGCACCAATCAGCACCCTGTCAAAATGGTCCAATCAGCTCTCTGTAAAATGGACCAATCAGTTCTCTGTAAAACGGACCAGTTAGCTCTCTGTAAAATGGACCAATCAGCAGGATGTGGGTGGGGACAGATAAGGGAATAAAACTAGGTTGCCAAGCCAGTAGTGGCAACCTGCTTGGGTCCCCCTTCACACTATAGAAGCTTTGCTCTTTTGCCCTTTGCAATAAATGTTTGTGCTGCTCACTTTTTGGGTCCACGCTGCCTTTATGAGCTGTAACACTGACTGCAAAGGTCTGCAGTTTCACTTCTGAAGCCAGTGAGACCACAAACCCACCAGGAAGAACAACAAGTCCAGACGCACTGCCTTAAAGAGCTGTAACACTCACCGTGAAGGTCTGCAGCTTCACTCTTGTCAGTGAGGCCATGAACCCACCAGAAGGAAGAAGCTCCAGATACATCTGAATGTCTGAAGGAACAAACTCCGGACGTACTATTTTTAAGAACTGTAACACTCACCACAAGGGTCCGTGGCTTCATTCAGTGAGACCAAGAATCTACCAATTCTGGACACAAAGTGTTCAGCTCTCAGCAGAGAGGAGGCCCTGTAGTAAGTAGTTACTCTCTACAGGCAGTTCTTCTGGCTCTTGGCAGAGAAGAGGTCCTGGATTGAATAGCTCCTCTCTGCTACTGGTCCTCCCAACTTCTGAAGCTCTCAGCAGAGAGGAAGCCCCGAAGTGGGTAGCTCCTCTTTGTAACTGGTTGTCCAAAAGTCTGCTCAAATCTGGCTGAGCGTGGGGCTTTTATGGGCCTCAGAGAGGAAAAAGTCTATGCTAATTGGTCCATGGGTAGCCATGGGCAGGCCCAGAAAATGCACCACAAGTTTCCACTCCAGTCCCTAGAATTGGCAGCCCTGTCCCCAGCCTTCCTGGCTTCCCCTCCCAGGCTTCCTCCTTATGCGCACTGACACCCAAAGTCCAGAAGGGGGTTGAAGTGGCAGGGAACTGGCATCTCAGCACTTCCCCGAGAGTTTGCACACCTGATGGACTGTGACAGTGGTCAGGCTTGGCCGTGACTTTGCTCTGAGATTGGAGTGGGTGCCCACAGCAGAGAGATGCCTGACAGTGAGAACAGGTACTTCCAAGCCTGCAAGGACAGAGCGGTGTCTTCCTGGACCTGGATGAGTGCAGGAATGCCCTGAGTCTGCAGCCTCACTTTGGGCGGCTACATCAGTGCCTGGGGTAGGGGATCGGGGCTCCTGTCTGCTCCATGAAGTGAGAGGTCCTGGTGTGCAGCCACGACTTGGGTGGATGCAGTTGCACAGGGGAGCTCCTGCACCACCAACTCAGAAGGGTCGGGGCTTCCACTATTACCAGCTCCCACTGGCTCCCTGGAGTGTGTAGCTCCAGCCTCGCCTCCCTTCTGCAGCTGACATGTTGGCAGTGATCTCTCCGGACTAGCTGCCACTAGTATCGGTAGCACACTTGTACAAGGTACAAAATAGTATAAAACAGAAAATTTGGCACAGAGTACAAAAATAGTTCAAAATGACGGTACCATTTTGCATTCCTACCAGCAATAAATAAAAATTTCTATTGCTCCACATTCTTACCGTTATTTGGTATTGTCAGTGTTCTGGAATTTGGCCACACTAATGTGTGTGAAGTGATTGTTGTTGTTTTAATTTGCTTTTCCTTGATATTATAAGACATGGTACATCTTTTCATATGTTTATTAATCTAATTTTCTTTAGAGAGATATCTGTTCAGGATTTTGGCACAGTTTTTAATCTTGTTATTTGTTTTCTAATTGTAGAGCTTTAACTTTTTTCTTTTTTGTATATTTGGAATAAGAATCCTCTATTAGATATGTCTTTTGCAAATGTATTCTTCCAGTCAGTATCTTGTCTTTTGTTCTCTTTACAGTGTATTTAACATGACAGCATTTTTTAAAACTTAACGTTGTCCCGCTTATTAGTTTGTTATTGGATCATGATTTGGTACTGTATTGATAGGGTCGTTGTCGTCTATGTTTTCTCCTATGCTATATTGTGGGAGTTTTATAGCTTTCATGTAGGTCTATAACATATTTTGAGTTAATTTTGTTGAAGGGATAAAATTATTGTATGTGAATGTGCAGTTGTTTAAGCACCATTTATTGAAAAGACTATCTTTGCTTTATTGCATTGCCTTTGCTCCTTTGTCAAAGATCAATTGACTATATGTGTGTGCATTTATTTCCAAGCTCCCTATTTTGTTTGATTAATCTATTTGTCCATGTTTTTCACCAATACTATGCTATCTTTAATACTGTAGCTTTATAGTAAGTTCTGAAATTGGGTAATGCCAGCCCTGCAACTTTGTTCTCCTTCAATATTGTGTTGGCTATTCTGAGTCTTTTGTGTCTCTGTGAAACTGCAGAATCAGTTTTTTTAATACCCACAAATTTGTATTAAGATTCCATTGAGTCTTTAGTTCATATTGGGAAGAAATGACATATTGACAATATTTAGTCTTCCTGTCCATGAAATTAAATATCGCTTCATTTAGTTAGTTCTTTTGGAATTTATTTCATCAACTTTTTGTAGTTTTCCTCATATAGAGTTTGTACATATTTATTAGATTTATGCATGAGTATTTCATTTTGTTGAGGGATAATGGGTGCTTTCTTTATAGAAGGTTTTTATTGATTGATACAATCTTTAAAATACGTATAGAAATAGTGAATAATCTAGTTCTCCTGTGTGAGTTTTGGTATTTCATGTCTTCTAAATAAATTAGTCCACTGCATCTAAATAATTTGATTTAAGGACATAAATTTGTTTGGGGTAGTTTTTTTATTATTATTATAATGATTATGGAATGAATAATAATAACCTACCTTTTACTTATGCTATTGATATTGATGTTTTGTGATTTTTTTTATTTGCCTTGGTAGAGTTTCATCTGCTTTTATTTGAAAACCAGCTTTTCATTATCTGTACCTGTTTTCAAATTATGATTTCTTCTATTTCATGATATCTTTTCTTTTGCTTTCCTAAGGCTTAAGTTGATTTTTTCCCTTAGTTTGTAAAGGTGAAAGCTTATATCATTTGTGATCAGGAGTTCTAGACCAGCCTGGTCATGCCAGCTCTACTAAAAATACCCCAAATTAGCCTGATGTGGCATTCTGCACCTGTAATCCCAGCTACTATAGAGACTGTGGTATAAGAATTGCCTGTAACTGAGAGGTGGAGGTTGCAGTGAGCCAAGATCATGCCACTGCAGCCTGGGCAAAAGAGCAACACCTAGTATTTTGGGAGATCTAGCTGAAAGGATCACTTGATCCCAGGAGTTTGAGACCAGCCTGGACAACATAGTGAGACCCTTCCCTCTATAAAGAAATTAAAAATGAGTCAGGCTTTCTGGCAGCATGCCTGTGGTCCCAGCTACTGAGGAGGCTGAAGTGAGAGGATCCCTTGAACCCAGGAGGCCAAGGCTTCAATGAGCTATTTTTGTGCCACTGCACTCTAGCCTGTGTGATAGGGCAAGACCTCATCTCAAAAACAACCAAATGAACTACAACAACAACAAAAAACAAAACTGACACATGTACTCCTGAACCTAAATGTTAAAATAATAAAAATAAAAAATAAATAAAAGTTTAATGTATATGCCAATATCAGTACAGATGAGGTAGGTGGAATAAAAATCATATTGGGCTAAGAAAATGTTTCCAGACAATAACTTGTATCCAAAACAAGAAAAAGCCTGAAAAACAAGAAGCTTAAACAAAACAAACCTGTAAATATGTAATTCCTCTGCTGTCTTTCTTCAGCTTATTTAAAACAAGTAAAATCATATAAATAAAAAACTAAAATGAGCAGAGAATATTGACAATTATAATTCAGATACCTTTTTTATATAAAAAACCAAGTCCCCAAATTTCAATGATTTACTGTATTTCCAGAAATACCAACAAAAGTAAATCTATTCTACAGTGTTTGAAAGAAAAAGTTTAACAGAATTGCTATTTTTGAAATAGGGTCTACTTTTCAATAGATTAGGATCATAGTTAAATATCATAAGATGACATTTTACTTTGCACCATTTCCGTTGTGTTAATCCATAAACTGAAATAAGCATAGGGAAGGATATGCTATTGGAGAAAGCCTAAAAAGACAGAAAAAGTAACAAAAAGAAAATCTTACTTTGTTCCTCACCCAGTTGAATGGTTGGTGGGTGGAATGGGAGAGAGAAGTGGAAAAAGCAGGTGATCAGAATTAAGTTTTGATCTTCTTTCTCTGAATCAAAGTTATCCACATAAACCCCAAGAAAGGATGAATTCCTTCCTTCTGGAAGGTACTTTAGAATGGGGAGTGTTTTATTACAGTTATTTGTTTTGTTCAGCTGCATACCCTCAGGTCATAAATTGACTTTCACAACAATCCTTGGAGCTCAAGAAATCATTCATTAAATCAACAACTCTCAACAATACGTCTATGTGTTTGCTTTTTCAGTTACTTCTAAGGTGATTATGCAAAGCTTTACTTTGAAGAAATCCCATACAATGTGCTTTATTTAATGGGAAAAAGGTCAATTCCAAAAGCAAAATTGAGATATTATTTGCAGGAGTGGCATTAATGCAAGATCAGTAGACAAAACAAAAGCTCTTTGTAAAATTTTATTTAAATTGTAATTGCTTGCCTTTTCTATTTTGGGGTTAGGTTGCCTGAAACAAGAGAATCCAGATTAAAATGATCAGATGAACCACATAATTTATTATCATATATGATCATGAGCAACAATGTCGTTTGTTATCCAGCTGCCGTTGATAATAAAATAGAAAAAGACCACTGTTGCTTACTTGAATGCATTCCTATTGCATTATATTTTATATCCTTCCATAGACCCTATATCAATATTTATAAATTCTGGTTTTGTTGATTAGAAAATTTATCTAGCTCTTTTTACAGTGTTCTTCTAAGCCTTTGCTATTTCCTTAATATTGCATTTTTCTATGCCTAGCTTTTCTCATAACATTTTGTAATAGTTCTTTGCAAAACAACTGGTTAAGAATTCAGCCTAAAGCATTGACAAACTTTAATTTGTGTGTTAATATATGATTCTTTCTTATGTGCTGCAAATTAGCCAGCTAGTATAAATGTACCATTTGTCAAATAATCTAGACCTAGCTTATTTATTGAAAACATTTTATTTTTTGTACTTATTTATTTATTGAGACAGAGTCTTACTGTCTGGAGTGCAGTGGCATAATCTTGGCTCACTGCAACTTCTACCTCCCAGACTCAAGCGATTTTTGCACCTCAGTCTCCCAAGTAGCTGGAATTACAGGCATACATCACCACACCTTGTCAATTTTTGTATTTTTAGTAGAGATGGAGTTTCACTATGTTGGCCAGGCTGTTCTGCAATTTCTGACCTCAAGTGATCCACCCACCTCAGCCTCCAAAAGTGCTGGGATTTTAGGTGTTAGCCACTGTGCCTGACTAAGAAAATATTAAAAGAAGACTATAAAATAATGATATACTGTAAAGTATTGCTATATAATCTCTTTTACATAACACAGTGGAAAATTCAATATGTCTACATGACTCCTATTTTCTCAGAAACAAGTGCACTAATGCATAATGAAAGATCAGAAAGTTCTTAATCTGGTTCAAAATTTCCCTCACCAGTGAATCACTTTTATTCCTGGCATTGGTATTTCTGTCAATATAACCAAACAAATGAATATTTTATACTATATGTTATAAAATTGAGTTAATGTGTTCAACTTTATGGATTAGCATAATTGAAAGAGTACGAAATAAAACATCATGTAGTGAACATATCTTTTTTTTACTAATAATATGGGAATATATCTTGCAATTATTGTTTTTAATAGAGCAATATATTATATTATTTACCTTGATTATGAGAAATATGAAAGATCACTTCTTAAATAGAAATCAGGGAATGTGTTTTTTTTCATAGATAACAAATATTTTACCAACATAGTCACTACTTTAGATGACAGCTTTCAGCATTTTTAAACCATGTATTTATGGCTCAATGCAGTGGCTCAGCCCTGTAATCTCAGCATCCTGTGAGGCCAAGGTGGAATGATCACTTGAGCCCAGGAATTCAAGACCAGCCTGAACAACAAAACGAGACTGTCTCTCAAAAAATACTATATTTAGCTGAGCCTGGTGGTGCACACCTATAGTCCCACCTACTTGGGAGGCTGAGGTGAGAGGATCCCTTAAGTTCAGAAGTTCAAGCCTGCAACAAGCTGTGATTACACCACCGCACTGCAGCCTGGGCAACAGAGTGAGACTCGGTATCTAAATAAATAAATATAAATATATCTATATATAACATATATATTATATACATATATAGATATGTCTAGAGTTATATGAAATAATACAAAAAGCAAAATATTTTTAAAATAAATAGTTCCTTTTTATTAGGTATTTCTAGTCACTTGACCTCTTTAATTCCCTCTTACAATGATGTTTTCATGGGCAGTAATTACATTTATTCAATATTTTTAATTCACAATGAACTTATTTAAATATTACCTGGTCAGAAATCTATAAATAGATATTTATATTGCATGTTCTAATATTAAAAAGGTAAATCACTGATATAATGAATTGTAATCTCCAGAGCTGAGATTTCACTAGCTTTTTTTTTCCTTTAAAAATTGTGTCCTTCTCAGTCTGCATTCTATTCTAAGACCCAGAGAAGTGTTTCTTCAATTTTAATGCTCTAAAGTCTAGTCCAATTACCACTGGAAATGTCACATTGTCTATTTTTTAAATTATTTATTATTTCTGTGTCTGTATTTTTACTTACACACCACTACAATTTGCGCTCTCCTTTATGCAGATATGCCTACAAAAACAATGATAGTTCTAGACATTCTGAAAAAGACTGGTTCAGAAAGTATCACTGAGATATATCATTTTTCATATTTTACTAAAAATCTTAAAAAAATAAACAAAATTGATACTCTATGTCACTAAAATGAGTTTTATTTTATTTTTGGCACATTATATACCATTCATAAGAAGATGAAAAAGAATAAAAGGCAAGGAAATAAGCATCTATAAGATTATTATTCTCAACTACATTTACTTTGAGGAACTATAATAGATTGTAATTTTAATTTAAAATGCATCATTTTACATATTAGATACATATATACTAATATGTCTCTGTGAATGTGTCTCTAAATACATTTATATTCAAAGACAGATCCAGTAAGGGGAATATAGTCAAAGTGTAAAAAATACATATGTTTGTTTAGATACAGACACACACACTTTTCCCCCTCTTAACATTCCTTTCAGGGACTAGTGAGCTTTGAGAGGTTCTGCGGTCAGATGCCTGTGTATTCATTGACAGAGACGATAATGATGCTCCTGGCAGCACTGAGATACTGCCCGCTGTATGACAACAGGCTTGAAAAGGCATCACTGAAGGTGATAATAATGAGGACCAGCATGAGGACATATTTCAGACTGAGAAGCTGGGAGAGTATTATCAGTCTGATGGAACAGGCTGAGCTCTTGGTCCATGTAGATGTCACTCTTCTTTTATTGAAAATCTTGCATGAAATTGATACCTCATACTCTAGGATGGGCTTTTTGCAGCAGCTAAAGAGATTGATTGCAAAATATTCTTCATGCAGGAGCAAGTCCGGGAAATGATAAATCCACAAGTAAAGGTATAATTTTAAGAAGTAAGAGACTTGAGAAATTATCTGGAGATTTTAATTCTATCTTAAAACTAAGATAGCAAATGATGCTACATTTTAGTGTATATTTAGTAACACAAAAATTAAATATTAACTTTCTCAACCTAACGTCAACCCTTCTGAAATATATGTGATAGAGGGTCATTGTTATGCTTTAATTAGTAAGTTTATCAGTTCTACTAAGAATGTTTTCCCTATGTAAAATTTACAGTGGAGTTCTGGGTTTCACAAATGAATTATTTAGAAAGATTCTGGGACTAGATTTAGGTTCCAAAACTCCCTTGGTCTAGGTGCCAACACAGATGATGTGATATGTAATAATGTATCACTGAAGAACAAGTTTGTAGACTGCAAGGGTGTATCCTAAACTCATAGATTTTTAGGGCAAAGAAATGTAGAGAAGTAACAGATAGGAACATGAGGCTGGCTTTGATGTGCTGGTTTGAACCAAGGATGTAATTGTACGTGATTCTGGATTAAGTCCCTTCAAGGCACATCCTTCTTTGAAATGGGAATGTAACTAGTCCTAGGTTGCTCTACAGGAACATGCTCTGATATGGTATCTAGGGGAAAATCTATCAGGCTCACATTGGGCTCTCTAATTTGTACCAGTATAGTATCAAGTGTCAGACCTTAAACAGGTTATGATTTTGGAAGCATCCACTTCATAATTAACCAGTGTGGTCATCAATACAAGAAAACAGATTATGCATTATGACCACTATACATTTTCATTAAGTTCAGATTCCTTACAAATTAAATCAGTTTTATATAAAAATTATGACAAAGCCCAATTAGTTTACATTCTGAGACTTTCAGTTTCTGTTTGGATTATGCTTCCAAGTCTACCTTTATTGGGCAAAACAAACACAACAAAAATTATAAGGGAAACAACACTGAAAAGAGTGATTGGCACATTGAAAAAATCCTGCAGAAAATGGGAGATGGAAGAATTTTTCAGTCCAAGAGGAAAATGACCCACAGTGGCTAAAAATCTATCCCTGCAAGTGACAGATCAAAGCTGACCCTTTTCAGAGCAATGAGGTTGCTGTTCCCATGGACTGAAAACCTCATTAAAGAATTGCTTTCATTTTTGGTCTCCACTTCCTTACTTCCCAGTTGTTTTTAATCTACTCTAGCTGGCTTCCGTTCCAGTCACAGCTCTTAAATACGAAGGTCTCCAATAATCCATATGTTTTTAATTCTAATAGATACAGTTTGTTCTTATTTTATTAGCCTTTTTAAAGCAATATTTGATATATTGGATCATTTCTTCCTTCAAAATTCTCTTTCCCCACTAACCCCTCATGTTACTACGGGCTCCTATTGTTGAGGTTATTTTTACAGCTTTTCTTTTCTAATATTTTGTTATTGTTCCTTTTGTTTGTCTACTTCTTAAGTATTAAAATTGCTCAAGAATTTTATGGATCAACTTCTCTTTTAATTTTAATCAGTCTTCCTGCACCTCTTCACCTGAGTTATTTTGAATTCTGATGTGAAATGCTTTATTCTCTAGACTTCTGGCATTGATCAATTTGCCTAGCACCATTCTGAGCATTTCTTCTGTTACTCTTACAAGTTTCTCCTCTTTTCTACTTATACTTCTCAGTGTTAGATTTCTCATGAATCTGTTTTGCACTCTAACAGTATCTCTTTAATCTTCCTAAGTAACATATCTGAGACTGGGTAATTTGTAAAGAAAAGAGGGTTAGTCAGTTCATGATTTATGGTTCTGTAGTGGTCTATACAGGCTCCTGCTTCTGGAAAGGCCTTAGGAAACTTATAGAGGAATGAGAGGTGAAGCAGGCACATATTCACATAGCCAGCAGGAGAGAGAGCAAGCAAACGGGAAAGTTTTACACACTTTGAAACAACCACATCTCATGGGAACTGTATCACGAGAACAGAAAGAGGAAAGTTCACCCCCAAGATTCAGTCACCTCCCAACAGGCCCCTCCTGCAACACTGGAAATTATAATTTAATATGACAGTTGAGTGGGGACACAGAGCCAAATCATATCACTGAGGAAGTAAAATAAGTTTACTTTCCTTAAAATGAGAATTATAAAGCCTAAAACATGCTCCTGATGAATAGATTACATATGCAAACAATTAAGGGTGTACATATATTTTATAATTCTTTTTTTCTGTTTTTCTATTTATTGTGCATTGTACAACCAGTACATGTCACCTTCTCACAGAGGAAATATCTGACATTTTCCCTTGCCCCTTCTCTGTCTCCCTACACTCTGGTGATAGCTTATTGCACATATTTATCAGTATATTGGGCAAATGTCTCCTCACACTTAATATTTGTGACAGCAGGAACTCTTTCTGTTCTTTTAAACACTGTACTCAAGTTCTTAAAAGTTTTGTCTAATAGTAATCAATAAGTGGTGGATGAATGAATAAATTAATGAACATACTCTTAAGCAGAGTAATCTATGAAAATATAGTATAATAATAATAAATAAAAATAAATAAAATAAAAAAGAAAATATAACTGCAGTTTCTGTTTATGAAACAAAAGAGTGCAAAACATAGTCAAATTATTCATTCACAGCGTATAGTCATCTATGCAGGTCACTTGGCTATCCCTAGTTTGTATATCTTTCCTCCTTTCGTGCCCAAGTGAGATAGGGTTCCCTTGCTTCAATAAAAGACTTTCTAATACTACATATATGATGTTTCATAACCTTTCTAACTCTTAAAGCATGACTGTTGATGTTGTTTTGAAATAATGGTTGAGTTACACTGATACCATCTCTTACTAGATTACTATTTGGCTTAATAGTAAGCATTTTTCATGAATTATTGTGAGTTAAGAATTCAAGTCATACATTTACGGTGTTAAGACCTGCAAACATTTTCTTAAAGTACACTTTTGGGAATATCCAGAAATATCTGAAATAAAAGCCTACCCAATTATATCTCACTACTTTTTCTTTCTTTTTTCCTGCACAGTAAAGACTAACTCTTCAGTTTTATTTCATGGTAGAATGCTATGTCTTTAAAAACAGCCTGTATTAAGGATATTGCAAAATTCTACATGCCGTTGAATGTAGTCCCTCTTTCTCTTATTTCTTTCACATATGGTTAAATAAAATCTTATGAGGTCTCATCTTCTGAGTATAGCAGCACAAATAAGCTAGTCATATAACTAGAGAGAGATTTTTGGTAAACTGGGATTAATGACAGTGCTTTAAGACCATTTGGTAAACTGTGATTAATGACAGTGCTTTAAGACTCTGTTTTGGATATTACCCACAACTAGATACAGTCATGCATCACTTAACAACAGAGGAAGATTCTGAAAATTGTATTATTAGACAATTTTGTCATTGTGCACACTTCACAGAATATACTTAACATAAACATACATGGTATAGACTATTATAAATATAAGCTATATGATATAGCCTATGGCTCCCAGGTTACAAATCTGTACAGAATGTTACAATATTGAATATTATAAATAATTACAACACAACGGTAAGTATCTGTGTATCTAAAAACACCTAAACACAGAAAAAGTACAGCAAAAATATAGTATTATAATCTTATGGGACCACCGTCTTATATTCAGTCTGTCACTGACTGAAATATTTTTATGCCTTGCATAATTTTATCTATAAATGCATTTTTGCTTTTGTATTTGTCACTACTCCTCTCACGTTTAGTTCCCTAGAGAAACTTAGAATAGATATGGCTAGACAACGGATTCAGTAATATCTCTTTTGTTAAATAAAGTAATATTTTATAATATCAATAAATCATCCTGTATTCAAATACATATTGTGTGTCTCTGTTATGACAAAATTGCTAGTCTTGCAGTAGTGTTAGATCAAACTTTAAGTCCCCTTTCATTCTTGAAACACTCTTAAAATCCTAGTCCAAACAACATGTTTTAAATATGCTTTATAGTAAACAAAGATCAAACATTTAAATAAAAATACTTTATGAAATGAATATATATTTAATAGAAATATTGAGAAAATAAAACATACATAAGTTGATGAAAATAATCCATATTAAAATGACCAACAGCAAATAACTGTGCAAAATGTATTCTTTTTATTTATATGTTTTTGTGCTATTAGAAAAATAAATATTATTTTTTATTTTAAGGTTCCAGGATTCAATCTTCTAAACAATAGGCTTCTGAGGAGATATAAATGCTTCAAAGTTTTAATTTCTGTAACTAGTCTTTGTGTGTACTGGCAGTATCTGGTGTCTTTGAAGTGGTCAAGGTTTAATTACTCAGAGAGATGTTTTATTTCAATTTACTCTTTTCAGCAATTGAAAGAAGCAGAAGACAACCTTTAAATGAAGCAGAAATTTCAGAGTGCTGTTGTGCCCAGTTTTATCCCAATACACACATGTTCTATGTGGACTTGTATTCCTAGCTCCAAAACTCCCAGATCCAGTGTCTGTAAGTCTCTCGTCTCAATGTCACACAAAATCACTATTTCTCTAGCTTCTGGTAAAACTTCAAAAACTTAATCTGAGTTCTTCCAGATTTACCGGGCATTAAAAACTTAAAATGTTCAGCTATTAAGCCACTTTCACTGAATATTTTTATGTTTCAATTACTTTTATCTTGGTTAAAACTTTAAAACTAATCTTCTAAAGACATTGCACCAATGCCATTGCTTTCTGCACATACACACTTTCACCCTGTCACAACAAGGAAACACACTCTTAGTACTTCCTGCATATTTTCAAATGCCTCAGAATGGTAACAAAATGCCGTAATCAAGATTCAAATGTCTACTATCCAAACAAAGGAATTTCATTTCTGTAAAGCATCACGAGTTCTATTATTTTGTTATTTCCCCCATGGTCTTGGTGATTTTTGCAAATGGTGAGCGCCTAACTTCTGCGATATTTTCCAATGAGGAAAACAAAGGTGGCCTTTTTTTTCCAGAACACTGGCAACTTTAGGCATTACGTGTTCCTTCATTTCCTAGACGAGCTGTTTAGTTTTGTTTGTTTTAAAATGCAATTTTAGAGAAAATTTAAAAAGCATATTTCTTACCCCTCTTTTCTTTACAATTTATTGGGAATAGCAAATTTAATACTATCAGAAACCTATAAGACCATGTTAAACCTTTCCTCATTCTTGTACATATATCTGCTGAATACTCTACGTCCACTAGGATTTGCCAAGTCATATATAACAATGTTTCAGAATTCCTCTTATCATAGTTTGCTGATATTTCTCCATCCACTAAAAATTATGAAATATGACATTTATGTTTATGCATAAATTCTCCATGAGGGTCATATCCATTGTCTCAAAAATACCCATTTCCAATTATTAGTGTTACAATTCAGTTTCTTATGAAAATATTTACTGCGCTGTAATTGAAACCCATTTGATGGTGAAGCTTCCATAATTAGAAACTAAGAATTCTACACCATAACTTAGAAATATAAATACTGTATTTGTTTCACTTTTGGTAGAAATTCCGTCTCAGTCTTAAAGCGAACCGTCTCCGAGACTATCAGGGAGAGGTGATACTTACAGGGGTCTCACATGGCGTGAAGTAACATATGAGGAAAGCCCCCGTGTCATCGGTCTACATCAGACACCTCTGGTGTGCCCATTTTCCAAATATTCAGTCTTCCTTAATGTCAGGTGACTCCTCTGCTTTATGGGTCATATTGGTGCCAGGGATTTTGTCAGATATTTCTGCTCGGGACTCCTTTAATGTACCAAGCTGGTCTTCCATGTATACGCTGGCTAGTGCATGGAAGTAGGTCATGGGTCTGTTGTCGTTTTGATTTCCCAGTCTTGAAAAGATTTTAAAAAAAACTTCACCTAAGTCCACTTCTATATCTCGAACTTGGCATTCTCCTTCTTTTTAATTCCTCCATCTGAAAGGATTGTCTTTTTATTTTCTTTATACATAGTAAAGGTCCTTTAAATTAAAGGTAGTACTGTATGGTAATAACATTTTTTTTCCTTTGCTCTATTTGATTATGTTTGTATACATATATAATATCTCAAAGATTACCTATGTCTCTCTGTGTTTAGGCAGATCTTGAATTAAAATTTTGATTCCAACATTTACTTGCAAATTATTTAATGTCATAAAGTTTCACTTTTATCTCAGCTATAAATTGGAATGATCATGTTGTGATTATGAGCATTACATAGATAATATGTGTAAATTATGTATCCCAGTATGGGACACACCATGAAACCAATACTTATGAACAATTACTATAGTCATTATCACTAACATTGACACCAAATGAAATAGATGTATATTATATGTGAAAACTTTCTCACTTTTTCATTATTATTTACAGCCTCATTTTTATTATTTATTTCTCTGCATCTTACATGTCTAGGATCCTATCATGGTTACATTATTCCTAAAATCATGGGGAACTTTTAAGACACTCATTAAATATTTTTTGCTTTAATGACCAGCTTTTAAGAGGAGAAGTCTGGATGGGGATTGAGGGTAGGAGAATTTTTCTTTAAGTTAAACTTCAGGCTGAGTTATGACAGAACCTGAAGCAAAAACATATATGTTCATATCTATCATCTTGGAATGAATAAGGAAACATACCTATTGCTGATTATCAGAACACAGCTGACTTTTCTAAATTATTCTGTCACTGTGATGAACACTTTACAAAACTGATTGACACAGCATCAAATCAGAAAATGTCCAATTTGACATTCATAGGAAAACTGACTCTGACATTGTTCATTTGGAATCTTGACCTATAACTTTTATGATTCTGGCTTCATTTACACCCCAATACTGGGGAATGAATATGTAATTCTTGCAGTGTGTCATCCTCTGGTAACACTACTCTGTTTCCATAATCAAGCTGTGACTACTCACAAATATGAAAACACTTTAAAAGTGTGGAATATATTTTAAATCAAAAAATAATAATGTTAGTAATAATTTATGAAGCAAAGTATATTTTTGTGTTTTAGGATCAACTGTTGGCACGGGATAGCCTGATCCTGGGCAGAATTGCACTGTTCATCAGTGAAGTTATGGGATGTGGTATCCAGATGATACTCTTTCACTCTTTCTTAAAGGAAGCAACTTTGACATTAGTTTAATAAGAAATAAAAATATTGATCAAGGGTAAAAGGGACATCATGGACAGAAGCAGCCTTGTTCTTGACACTTAAAGATGACAAAAAAATCTATTCCCTCAGAAAGTGACAAATTATCTTTCTCTCGAATTGGTAAGATGCTTTGCCTGCTGTACTATGTCATGCTTTTATTTTTTGACTTTTATTTCTTACAAAACTACAATTATCATGGCATATTTTTAAAATCTAAATTTTAAACACTTTCAACTGTGAATAAGAGTATTTGGCGATATTTTAATCCAAACAAGTGACATTTAATAAAATGAGTCACAGGATTATCAATTGATACAAAGAATACTTTCCTTAAAAAATTAGTACTTGATAATTTTTCCTAGAATGAGGTTTTAAGTAAGTGCATGCCTCTAGATGCCTTCTCGATAAACTTTTATAAATTTTTATAAAGACAAAATGGTGTGTATAGCACTTGCACATATACAAAAATAAGTTAAAAATATCTAGAATTCTGGTAATATTACCTACCATTTATATAGGCATAATTTCTGCAAGTGTTTTGTATAATGTGGAATTTTATAATTAAGAAAATATTTTTCTTCCATAGAACTATTCACTGTTTTTTAAAAGCCATTATTACCTTTCAACTAACATAACACCTACAAGTTCACGTAATGCAGACAATCTGGTGACTTCAGATTATACTATTAGCATACATCTTCTCATGTATAATTTATTATTCTGAAAGTTTAACTTTTTATTTTCTTTCTTTCTTGGACTGTAGGCATAGTGTTCAATTTCAGCTAAGCCTTTCATCTTCCTTCCATCTAGATTGTGAAGGTCGAACTGAATATCCTATTCCTTATAAAATCAAAACCAAGGTCAGCCTTTGAATTTTATGATCAAAATTTCCCACAGGAGAGAAGACTAAGACCTGGGAATCAATCCAGCAATTGAAACTAACATGAGCTAATTACTGAACACTTTCCTCTGAAGGTTCTGTTTTAAAAAGTAAAATAAATTCCCAGATGCAAATTTTACAGCTTCAAATTCAAGACAAAAGTAGAAAAAAGATAGTTATTTCTTTATTGTAAGATGTGATAGTTCAATATACGAAGTCTTATATCAAAATGATCACATCGTGTCCAGCAATTTGGCTTCTTTATCTCGATTCAAAGAATTGAAAGCCAGTGTACAGCATTGTGACATGACATATCCTATAAAAATCTTCACTTATGCTTCAATGTCAGTTTGTCTATGGAAATTCAGAATTGATTTTCTTCTTAATGGATTATTAATTAATGGGCTGAATAAAAGCAAACCTTCTCATCTTTGAAAATGTCCTTGTAAATGAGAATTAGGGAAAAAAAGACAAAATCCTCTACTCAAGTTTTGCTTGTAAATGTATACTCCACCTTTCTTTTACTCATTTATTTTATTGTGTGCTTTTGAGTATTTAAAAAAAAAAACGTTTAAAGTTATTATTATAAGAATAATAAGTAACTAATTCTCTTCATATCCAATCCACTTTCCAGAAATAAGTACTATTAACAACTTGTTATATTCCCTTCAAATGTTTAAGAAGATATACACACATCCTCATATTAAGGCTTCATATACAAGATATTTCAGCATTTAATGAGAAAATGTGTACTACATATATTAAAGTAAATGGAATAACGCAGCAGTCCCCAACATTTTTGGCACCAGAGATCAGTTTCCTGGAATACAATTTTTTCACAGGATGGGGGTTGTAGATGGTTTTGAGATGAAACTGTTCCACCTCAGATCATCAAACATTAGTTAGATTCTTGTAAGGAGTGCACAACTTAGATCCCTGGCATGCATAGCTCACAATAGGGTTTGATCTCCTATGAGAATCTGATCCTGTTGCTGATCTGACAGGAGGTAAAGCTCAGGTGTAATGCTTGCTCACCCCCTTACTCCTCTCACTCTGGCTCACATCCATGACTGTGCAGTGTGGTTCCTAACAGGCCAGCCACATGCCTCCGCATCCTGGGAGTTGGGGACCCCTGGAATAACACATTGCATAATGTGGGCTTGTTTAGTCTTCCTTAGTTTGTCCAAGAGCTAACACATTTTTCCTAATACCTACCTATTATTTGAAAGCAATATAGTTTGTTTCCTGTTTTTCCTCGTTGCTTAGTGTTTGAGGTTTCTTGAATAGTTCTTTCACAAAACAGTAAGAACCATCTTTGGTCACAAATCTTTGCACATATACAAATTTATTTCTGAAATATTATTTTTGTTCTTTTTTTGTTGTATCTTAAATCAATATTTTTCAAGAAAAAATTTAAATCATGAAATATTTAAAATAGAAAAGTGAAGACAGAAATGTAATAGCAGTCTTGTTTTTAGCTTTCAAATTTAACAAGTGCTAAGATTGTCATATTTATAGATCTATTAAAAATGAGTTAGATTTTCCATTGAAATGTATTCTCCTCTCTGTACTAACGAAATCCTGATCCTGAAGGATTTGGGTTTATGTTTTGTCAATGCTTTTATGTTTCACTACGATTTGTAGTATGTATCCACCAAATATCTTAATTTGAGATTTTAATACTTACATAAACTGCACAATACTCAGAAGTATACTCAAAGTATACTTCTGAACTTTTTTCAAACATGTCACCCATGTAAGCATGAATAGGTCATGTTCATAAAATTTAAGTGCTGTATAAAATTTACATTTCAGAATATACCATATTCTTTTTCCTTTACTGATATTTACTTAGTATATTTATATTTTTACCACTGGAAATAATTCTTCACTCACTTTTCATAAATATGTTTCCTTAAACTAATACACAAGAGATATCATTGTATCGACATGACATCAGCATTGTTTTGTAATAAAACTCTTTATATTAAATTCTACAAGATAGGAAACACATTCTCAGCATGATAATGCCAACTTACAGTCACACTTTTAAGTATCAGAGTTAATGCTTTCTCATGTTCTTATCAGCAGTTAATATTTCATTTCATGTAAATTTTTTAATATTAACTTCATACCAATTTTATGCTTATCGATTGATATTGCTTTAGTTTGTGTTTCTCAGATTACCAGATAAATTGAATAAATTCCCATCAGTTGGTGACTATTCAGACTCCTTTATCTGCAAAATATATTTACATTTTTCTTACTGATTCATAGAACTTATTAACATGTACTTGATAGTAATCACTTATTTTATGTGATATAGATATCTTCTTATAGTCTAGAATAATCTTTCAAATTATTTGTGTGTTTTATTTCATAAAATATTTAATATAATCAAATATCAATATTCCTACCACCTTTAAAAAACAAAACAAAACAAAATCTCACTATGTTTCCATGACTGGAATGCAGTGGCTATTTATTGGCATGATTGTAGCTCACTACAGCCTTAAACCTTAAACTTCTGGGCTTCTGCCTCAGCTTCCCAAGTAATTACTTTTATGAATTGTCCTTAGGGTTGAGAATTACAGTAAATCACCAACATCCACATAACTTGACTATCAGAATTAATAATCATGACCATGTATGTCAACATGAAATAACAGTTTCAGGGATTTATAGACCAAAAATTTAAGGCTATAGACCAGTAAATAGCTTTATTGTCAGCAAACAACTTTTGTACCCAGAAAATCTTTTTACTTAAAGACTAAGCTCAGCAAACAACTGACTTACCAAACAATATTCACTTCAAGATCACCTCATAGTGTCCATCAGACCTAAATTATTATGTCATTGACTTTGCCTAACTCTAATCTTTCTTGTCTTGAAATCTCTTAAACCAATTGAGCACAGACTCAAACAGTATAAATATATTCCCCTGGCCAACCAGCTTCTTATAAGAATATTTAAGACTATGGCAAGATGGTGTTGTCTCTTATTTTTTTAATTTTGTATTCCACCTTAAGTGCTAGGATACATGTGCACAATGTGCAGGTTTTTTACATAGGTATACATATGCCATGTCTTGGCAACACGGGCTCTTTTTTGGTTCCATATGAACTTTAAAGTAGTTTTTTTTTTTTTTTTCCAATTCTGTGAAGAAAGTAATTGATAGCTTGATGGGGATGGCATTGAATCTATAAATTAATGACAGTGTGGCCATTTTCACAATATTGATTCTTCCTATCCAAGAGCATGGAATGTTCTTCCATTTGTTTGTGTCCTCTTTTATTTCGTTGAGCAGTAGTTTGTAGTTCTCCTTGAAGAGGTCCTTAACATCCCTTATAAGTTGGATTCCTAGGTATTTTATAGTTTGAAGCAATTGTGAATGAGTGTTCACTGATGATTTGGCTGTCTGTCCGTTATTGGTGTATAAGAATGTTTGTGATTTTTGCACATTAATTTTGTATCCTGAGACTTTTCTGAAGTTGCTTATCAGCTTAAGGGGATTTGGGGCTGAGATGATGGGATTTTCTAATTATACAGTCATGTTATCTGCAAACAGGGATACTTTGACTTCCTTGTTTCCTAATGGAATACACTTTATTTCTTTCTCTTGCCTGATTGTCCTGGCTCGAACTTCCAGCCCTATGTTGAATAAGTGAGAGAGGGCATACTTGTCTTGTGCTGCTTTTCAGGCACCTTTATCTTGTGCTGGTTTTCAAAGGGAATGCTTCCAGTTTTTGCCCATTCAGTATGATATTGACTGTGGGTTTGTCATAAATAGCTCTTATTATTTTGAGATACATTCCATCAAAACTAGTTTATTGAGAGTTTTTAACATGAAGGGCTATTGAATTTTGTCAAGGGTCATTTCTGCCTCTATTGAGATAATCATGTGGTTTTTGTCATTGGTTCTGTTTATGTGCTGGATTACATTTATTGATTTGTGAATGTTGAACCAGCCTTGCATCCCAGGGATGAAGCCGACTTGATCCTGATTGATAAGCTTTTTAATGTGCTGCTGAATTCAATATGCCAGTATTATACTGAGGATTTTCACATAAGTGTTCATCACGGATACTGGTCTAAAATTCTATTTTTTGTTGTGTCTCTGCTAGGTTTTGGTATCAGGATGATGCTGGCCTCATAAAATTAATTAAGGAGAGTTCTTTCTTTTTCTATTGAAGGGAATAGTTTTAGAAGGAATGGTGCAATTTCCTCTTTGTACCTCTGGTTGAATTCGGCTGTGAATCCATCTGGTCCTGGACTTTTTTTGGTAGGTAGGCTATTAATTATTGTCTCAATTTCAGAGCCATTATTGGTCTATTCAGAGATTCAACTTCTTCCTGGTTTAGTCTTGGGAGGGGGTATGTGTCCAGGAATTTATCCATTTTTATTCTAGATTTTCTAGTTTACCTCCATAGATGTGTTTATAGTATTCTCTGATGGCAGTTTGTATTTCTGTGGGGTCGGTGGTGATACCCCTTTATCACTTTTTATTGCATCTATTTCATCCTCTCTGTTTTCTTCTTTGTTAGTCTTGCTAGTGGCCTATAAATTTGATATTTCCCAAAATCCAGCTCCTGGATTCATTGATCTTCTGAAGGGTTTTTGGTCTCTCTATCGCCTTCAGTTCTGCTCTGATGTTAGTTATTTCTTGCCTTCTTCTAGCTTTTGAATGTTTGCTCTTGCTTCTCTAGTTCTTTTCATTGTGACATTAGGGTGTCAATTTTAGAATTTTCCTGCTTTCTCTTATGGACATTTAGTGCTATAACTTTCCCTTTACACACTGCTTTAAATGTGTCCCAGAGATTCTGGTATGTTAGATCTTCATTCTCATTGGTTTCAAAGAACATCTTTATTTCTGCCTTCATTTCACTACTTAGCCAGTAGTCATTCAGGAGCAAGTTGTTCAGTTTCCACGTAGTTGGATGATTTTGAATGAGTTTCTTAATCCTGAGTTCTAATTTGATTGCACTGTGGTCTGAGAGACAGTTTGTTGTGATATCTGTTCTTGTACATTTGCTGAGGAGTGCTTTACTTCCAATTATGTGGTCAATTTTAGAACAAGTGTGATGTGGTGCTGAAAAGAATGTCCATTCTGCTGATTTAGGGTGAAGAGTTCTGTAGATGTCTATTAGGTCCGCTTGGTGCAGAGCTGAGTTCAAGTCCTGGATATCTTTGTTAACCTTCTGTCTCGTTGATCTGTTAATATTCACAGTGGGGTGTTAAAGTCTCCTATTATTATTGTGTGGGAGTCTAAGTCTCTTTGTAGGTCTCTAAGGACTTACTTTATGTATCTGGGTGCTCCCCTATCGGGTGCATATATATTTAGGATAGCTAGCTCTTGTTGAATTGGCCCTTTACCATTATGTAATGACCTTTTAGTCTCTTTTGACCTTGTTGGTTTAAAGTCTCTCTTATACGAGACTAGGATTACAACCCCTGCCTTTTTACTTTCCATTTTCTTGGTAGATCTTCCTTCATCCCTTTATTTTGAGCCTATGTGTGTCTCTGCACGTGAGATGGTTCTCCTGAATACAGCACATTGATGGGTCTTGAATCTTTATGCAATTTGCCAGTCTGTGTCTTTTAATTGGGGCATTTACCCCATTTACATTTAAGTTTAATGCTGTTATGTGCGAATTTGATCCTGTCGTTATGATGTTAGCTGGTTATTTTGCAGGTTAATTGATGCAATTTCTTCCTAGCATCAGTGGTCTTCACAATTTGGCATGTTTTTGCAATGACTGGTACCAGTTGTTCCTTTCCATGTTTAGTGCTTCCTTCAGGAGCTCTTATAGGGCAGGCCTGGTGGTGATAAAATCTCTCAGCATTTCCTTGTCTGTAAAGGATTTTATTTCTCATTCACTTATGAAGCTCAGTTTGGCTGGATATGAAATTCTGGGTTGAAAATGCTTTTCTTTAAGAATGTTGAATATTGTACCCCACTCTCTTCTGGCTTGTAGAGTTTCTGCTGAGGCTTCTGCTGATAGTCTGATGGGCTTCCCTCTGTGACTAACGTGACATTTCTGTTTGGCTGCCCTTAATATTTTTTCCTTCATTTCAACCTTGGTGAATCTAACAATTGTGTTTTGTGGTTCCTCTTCTCAAGGAGTATCTTTGTGGTCTTCTCTGTATTTCCTGAATTTACTGTTGGCCTGCCTTGCTAAGTTGGGGGAGTTCTCCTAGATAATTACCCTGAAGAGTGTTTTCCAACTTGGTTCCATTCTCCTCATCACTTTCAGGTACACCAATCAAATATTGATTTGGTCTTATCAAATAGTTCCATATTTCTTTGAGGCTTTGTTTGTTTCTTTTTACTCTTTTTTTCTCTAAACTTGTCTTCTCACTTTATTTCACCAGTTTCATCTTCAATCATTGATACCCTTTCTTCCACTTGAATTGGCTATTAAAGTTTGTGCATACATCATGTAGTTCTCATGCCATGGTTTTCAGCTCCACGAGGTCATTTACAGTCTTCTCTACACTGTTTATTCTAGTTAGCCATTTGTCTAACCATTTTTCAAGGTTTTTTAGCTTCCTTGCCATGGGTTAGAACATGTTCCTTTAGCTTGGAAAAGTCTGTTATTACTGACCTTCTGAAGCCTACTTCTGTCAACTCATCAAAGTGATTCTCTGTCTGACTTTGCTCCATTGCTGGCGAGGAGCTGCAATCCTTTGGAGAAGAGGTGCTCTAGATTTTAGAATTTTCAGCATTTGTGCTCTGGTTTCTCTCCATCTTTGTGGTTTTATCTGCCTTTGGTCTTTGATGTTGGTGTTGTAGAGATGGAATTTTGGTGTGGATGTCCATTTTGTTGATGTTGATGCTATTGCTTACTGTTTGTTAGTTTTCCTTCTAACAGTCAGATCCCTCAGCTGCAGGTCTGTTGGAGTTTGCTGGAGGTCCACTCCAGACCCTATTTGCCTGGGTATCACCAGTGGAGACTGCAGAACAGCAAATATTGTTGCCTGATCCTTCCTCTGGAAACTTTATCCCAGTGGGACACCTGCCTGTATGAGGTGTCTGTCCATCCCTACTGGGAGGTGCCACCCAGTTAGGCTACCAAGGGTCATGACCCACTTGAGGGGGCAATCGCCATGCTGGGAGAACCACTGCTCTCTTCAGAGCTGTCAGACAGGGATGTTTCAGTCCGCAGAAGATTCTGCTGGCTTTTGTTCAGCTATGCCCTGCCCACAGAGGTGGAGTCTATAGACGCAGTAGGCCTTGCTGAGCTGTGGTGGGCACTGCCCAGTTTGAGCTTCCTGGCTGCTTTTTTTTACCCACTCAAACCTCATCATTGGCAGACACCCCTCCCCCCACCAGGCTTCAGCCTCACAGGTCAATCTCAGACTGCTGCACTAGCAGTGAGCAAGGCTCCACGGTCATGGGAGCCACACAGCCAGGCACTGGAGAGAAACTCCTGGTCTGCCAGTTGCTAAGACCACGGGAAAAGTACAGTATTTGGGCAGAAGTGCCCTGTTTTTCCAGGTACAGTCACTCACGGCTTCCCTTGGCTAAGAAAGGGAAATCTCCCAACCCCTTGTGCTTCCTGGGTGAGGCGACACCCCACACTGCTTCAGCTCACCCTCCATGAGTTGCAACCACTGTCCAACCAGTCCCAGTGAGATGAACCATGTACCTCAGTTGGAAATGCCGAAAGCACTCACCTTCTGTGTCGATCATGCTGGGAGCTGCAGACTGGAGCTGTTCCTATTTGGTCATCTTGTAACAGGCCCCAGTGTTCTCTCTTATTAAAGTAAGTTTAATAAACTTGGTTTTTCTTGAGTAAGGGCTGTTTGTGTAGCTTTCTGGAAGTCTAGGTGAGGACCATCTTAGAAGCCACACAGAGATCTGGTCAACACGCTTTCCCTGCTACAGCCTAAAATTCCCAGCTTGGTACTGTGCACTCCATTGAAGGCCTGTTTTAATCTTTCACTCAGAGTTCCCCCGATAGTGATAATGAGTCTGAACTCTAAATACTTTTTGTCAAGCTCCCACATATCTTCCTAAGAATAAGCAACACTTTGGGAATCCTTTGATTATCTAATCATATATAAAAACTCTTATCTTGGGCAAAATCAGCCCTATTAGTAACAACACTCCTATCTGTTCTTGCCATGTTTTGCTAAGTCATTAAGAGGAATGTGAACATAAAACCTACAAGGTCACATCTCAAGCTGGATGTGAAGACTGATTAGTTTCAACAGAATACTCTTTTTACAGACAAATTTTCTTTGATTTAACTCTCAAAATCTTGTGAGGAATTTCCTTTTTGTTTGTTTCTGTCTGTTCTGGAAGTAGTCTTTAATATAAAATTTCACCTGTCTGAAACTGAAAGTTTATTAGATCTGCAATGGAAGTGGCCATACATTAGGTTAGGGACCTGAGTCATGAAGTGCACAAGCAACACATCCAAAGAACAATTTTCACACACCTCTCACAAATATACATCATTCTAAATTTAAGTACCCCCGGTTCAGATTACTGCTTCCTGTGTACAAACTATGACCCTAATTCTTGTGTTCATTTTTCAATACGGCATAATTTCATGGAGGAAAACTGAGAATTGGCATCTTTGGGAAACTTTTGGTATGAGCAAACTGCAATCTGGGTTACAGAGAGAAATCTTGTCTCAAAGAAAAGGTAGGATAGAGACAGAATGTGAGTTTTCTCAGGATGATTTATAAGACTCTAAGTTACATGGAACACTAGAAAAGTTTAGAACAATGTAATGCTAAACATATTTTGAAGGCTTTATCTAAACTTTCTTTGTAGAAACAGATTGTATTCTAATTCATCACTACAATTAAAGAAAGGATGAATCAATTGAAAAAGTGAGAACTGATATTTTTACTACCACCAGACAACATTCAAGAGTGTACTCCAAAGAAGATGTGATAACAGCTTTCCCTTCACTTTTTATGATCAGCCTTAGAAAGGAACATGTGCATTTAATATGCAAGCCAAAACTGGATTGGTAAACATGCCCATTGCCAAATCTGCATCTCCTCATTGAACATTTTAAAAGAATGTTCAAAGGAAAACCACCATTAAGCATCTGAGGTGGGAGTGTTTTGATAAACACACCTGGGAATACCATAAGCAATAAAGTCTTTAAAAACTAATTGGACTGTTTGTGTTGGATAAGAGAAACACGTGAAGAAAAGTAGACTAAGTTGGTGATTAATACAGATGTTAATGATATTGATAATCTTATTTCTCATTTGTTTGGGCTGCCACCCAATCCAACCCCCTTAGTATGAGTTATTTCTATAAATCAGCTCATAAGGAGTCAACTAGGACAACATCACAACAAACCAGACAAGCATCTAATACCTCTTCTCGTTTTGGACAAGATGGAGCAGAAGTATTTCTTCCCATACCTCCCACTAAGTACAGCAAAACACCCTAATCTTTATATATAAAATAAACAAAAGAAGATGGTTAAAAGCAGAGAAAACAAGATTGACTAGGAACCCTGGGACTTATGCTATCTAAAGTGGTGAGATGAGTTTTCTGGGTTTTATTTTTGCATCCTGTATATCTAAAGCTGATTGCTAAAGGAGCCCTAAAACAAAAGTGTAAAATGAGAGCCAAAAAAAATCACAAGAAAGCCTGTTCCCTTTTGCCAAAGAACCATACAAGTAGCAGCCTAGCCAGACAGAAGACTTAAAAAAAAGACAGTAAAAATCCTACTTCAGCAAAACATGGTTGGACAAGGGGGAAAACAACATTGTTTATAACATCAGCAAAGACTGAGCGGAGATTTTAGACTTTCACTTTTACAAACAGTAATGAGACACCTCCCTTTTCCTAGAACTTGAAAGCCTAGACATCCACATTACCTAGTACTGATTTATATTTTTCTAGAAAATTGCTCAGTTTATTTGTATTTTGCAAAGTTTGCCTAAATTTTCCAATATTTTCAATTTGATTTTTGGTACTATTGACTTATATCTTCTCTGTTTTTCCTCCAGGCATTTGCCAGAAACATTTCTATTGGTAGTCACTTTCTAGAACCAACTGTGGTTATGTTGATCTCTATATAATTTATTGACTTTATTCATATCTTCCATTGCAATACTTTCATAATTTTTAGATTCACATAATTTTACATTTATTGATTTATTGAGTTGAATTAAGTATTATATACATATATATATATATAATTATTATTTTTTTTTTTTTTGGAGACTGAGTTTCACTCTTGTTGCCCAGGCTGGAGTGCAATGGCACAATCTTGGCTCACTGCAACCTCCACCTCCTGGGTTCCAGTGATTCTCCTGCCTCAACCTCCTGAGTAGCTGAGATTACAGGCATGCACCACCATGCCTGGCTAATTTTTTTGTATTTTTAGTAGAGATGAAGTTTCTCCATGTTGGTCAGGCTGGTCTTGAACTCCTGAACTCAGGTGATCTGCCCACCTAGGCCTCCCAAAATGCTGGGATTACAGGTGTGAGTATTAGGAATATATTTAGTGATAGGATGAAAAGTCATTATAATAGGCATGCATTAAACTAAATAACAATTTTTTTTCCTCATTCTCAAAGTAACTGGAGGAGGTCAGTCCGGGGCAAGTATGAATCCAAGTACCTTTGCTGTATCTTCAATATGCATAAATTCTATTCTCAAAATCACTCCCGGATTCAATATAGCTGCTAACATTTTAGCTATTACATTACAACTGCAGGCAGAAGAAAGAAAGGAAAGAGACAGGAAAAAAATTGAGAAAATTACAGAGAATTTGTACAAAAATGTAAATCTCAGTGGTGACCACTTAGTCATATGTGTATGCCTAGCTATGGCCATCAAATACATATTTTAGAATATAAAATATACTATTTATTCTGAAGGCCACATTCCAGATATAAATCAGAAGTAAAACTGACATGGAAGAGGGGAAGAAAGAGTATTACATGCCTTTACATCTTACTGAATGTCCTTTATATCTTGTTTAATAAAAGCTTGTAAATTGATGTCAGTTATTTTCTCTATTATCTGTACTTAAAGTATAGTTCCAAATATATAAACATTTAAAAATATATGTTTGATTAATACATTTTATGTTTTTCCATCAGTTTTTAATTGTATAGCTTTCACCTCTCAGGAATCATTATTTGTATAACAATATCTTTTATAAAAATTTATATATTTAAATAAAACTACTGTAGTATTTTAGAATTGTTTTGTAATTTATAATTTAAATGTTAAAATTTTAGTATATTAAATATAACTAATATTAAGATTAAATATTTTAATTTTTTCAATAACATCTTTAGTTTATCAGAATCTTATTTAGTAGTGATTCTCCAACTAAAGATCACCTTTGAATTTGATAAACAAGAATTTTTGTTTTACTCTTCTTATTCTCTAATATCATTTGCAACTAGTTTTAAAGTAACACTGAATTATTCACACAATAATATATAGAATAAAATATAAATCATAAGTCTTTTTGTTTTATTCAAAATGTGGAAATTAACTTATATCTATTTTGTAGTATTTCTGATTACTCTTAAATAATGGTGTGCACCACCATGCCAAGCTAATGTTTGTATTTTTTGCGGAGACAGGGTCACTATGTTACGCAGGCTGGTCTCTAAATCTTGGGCTCAAGCAATCCACCTGGTTAAGTCTTCCAAAGTGCTGGTATTACAGGTGAGAGCCACCACACTTGGTTGAAAAAAAATTTTTTTGAGCCATTAGGAGAATACTACTTTAAATGAACTGAATAGTGAATAGCAACTACTTTTTAAGATTTAAAATACATGCAACAAATATTTATATTTATCTATATTGCCCTGTTACCAAAAAAATTCAAGAGAAATTCAATTAATTAAAATCAACTGTTTTTCAGTGAATTAAATATAAATTAATACATCCCATGTGTTTCTTAACAATGAGAATATATGCAGAGGAATGTCTCAGACAATTTCATTATTGTGCAAACATCATAGAATGTATTTACATAAAACTGTATTGTGTACTCTACTTGTTTGTATTCTAGCATGGCCCACTTTTGAGAATGTGCTCTTGGGAAAAAAATGTTCATTCTGCAGCTGTAGAATGAAATTAAATATTCTATAAATATCTATTAGGTCCGTTTGTTATAGGGTGTTGTTTACCATCTATATTTCTTTGTTTATATATTTTTTCTGGATGATGGGCACACTGCTGAACGTGGGGTGTTTAAAGTCCCCTATTATTAGTGCGTGAAGCCTCTTTTTTCAAAACTATTAATACGCTTTATATATGTGGGTGCACTTCTGTGTGGTGCATATATATTTACAATCGTATTCTCTTGTTTAATTGACCACTTTATATAATTACCTTCTTTGTCTTCCCTTTTTACTGTTCTTGGCTTAAATTATTTTTTATCTGATTTATAGACAGCTACTCCTGCACCTTTTTAGTTTCCATTAACATGGAATATCCTTTTCGTCCTCTACTTTCAGTCTATGCATGTCTTTATAGGTAATGTAAGTTTATTTCTATCATATATTTGAATCTTGCCTTTTTATTCACTCAGCCACTCTATATCTTTTAATCATAGAATTGAACCAATTTGCATTTAAGACGATGTTTGACAGGTATGTGTTTATTACTCCCTCATTTGTCACTTTTCTTGTATGCTTTATAGATCCTTTATTTTTTCTCTCTTACTGTCATCTATTGTGATTAATTTTTACCTAGCATTTTTTTCATTACATCTTATGTATTTTCAGTGTATGTAATATAGGTTTTTACTTTATGGTTACCATTAGGATCAAAAAATCTTTAGTTATTGTAGGTTATTTTAAGCTCATAAAAACTTGATATTTCAAAGAAAAGTACCAAAAACAATCTCTACATTTTGATACTATTGCCTCTCACTATATAGTGACATTTCAAATTTCAATGTAAATGATTTTTTTTTGTTATCACTCTCTTAACCAATTTCTGTAGCTTGTTTTTGTTTGTTTTTAAGAGCTTCTCCTTTCGTCTTCGTACTTAAGATATAAGTTGTTTGTTTTCCAAAATTATGCTGTTAGTGTATTTTGAAATTGTCTTCTTTCCAGCTTCGATCAGTGAGGTTTTTTTTTTTTTTTCATTTTAAACCCAATTTATTCAAATTCACTACCAGAGCATAAATAAAGCTTTTTCTATCAACAATAATGAAAACAAAAGACCACCACATTTAGTGAAGCTATTCAATGACAACTTGGATTTCAAACTTAGAGAAAGGAAAACAGGAATAAAAATGCACTTCATTTTAATGTTTACCTTTAACATGGGTGAGTAAACTGGGAAGTAAATATAGATGACTCTGTGACTTCCACAACCTCTGGGAGCCTATCCAGGTGCTTTAAGTCTCTTTTTCAACCTCCTCTCCTTTCAGGAGCTGGTATCCTCCCCTCTCAAACTTACCTTTAAAGAGGAATTGATTAAGTATTGTTTATTTGTTCCTTAGTAGGAAGTTCATTTTTTTGAATGAAACTCCTTCTAAGGATTTACATATTAAGACTTATCGTTACCATTCTTTTTTTATTTTTATTTTTTTTAATTTTAAGTTCTGGCTTACATGTGCAGAACATGCAGAACATGCAGTTTTGTTACATAGGTATACACATGCCATCATGGCTTGCTGCACTCCTCACCCGTCACCTCATACATTAGGTATTTTTCCTAATATTATCCCTCCCTAGTCCCCCAACCTCCTACGGGCCCCAGTGTGTGATGTTCCCCTCCCTGTGTCCATGTGTTCTCATTGTTCAGCTCCCACTTATGAGTGAGAATATGCAGTGTCTGGATTTCTGATATTGTGATAATTTGCTGAGAGTGACGGTTTCCAGCTTCTTCCATGTCCTTTCATAGGACATGAACTCATCCTTTTTTATGGCTGCATAGTATTCCATGGTGTATATGTGTCATATTTTCTTAATCCACCATTGAGTTTTATACCTTCAGATGTTTTCTTGCTGCATGTGAGCATCCCCTTTTTTTTTCTTCTTTTTTTTTTATTATACTTTAAGTTCTAGGGTACATGTGCACAATGTGCTGGTTTATTACATATGTATACTTGTGCCATGTTGGTGTGCTGCACCCATCAACTCATCAGCACTTATCAACTCATCATTTACATCAGGTATAACTCTCAATGCCATCCCTCTCCCATCCCCCTTCCCCATAATAGGCCCCAGTGTCTGATGTTCCCCTTCCAGAGTCTAAGTGATCTCATTGTTCAATTCCCACCTATGAGTGAGAACATGCGGCGTTTGGTTTTCTTTTCTTGTGATAGTTGCTGGGAATGATGGTTTCCAGCTGCATCCATGTCCCTACAAAGGACACAAACTCATTATTTTTTATGGCTGCATAGTATTCCATGGTGTATATGTGCCACATTTTCTTAATCCAGTCTGTCACTGATGGACATTTGGGTTGATTCCAAGTCTTTGCTATTGTGAATAGTGCCACAATAAACATACGTGTGCACATGTCTTTATAGCAGCATGATTTATAATCCTTTGGGTATATACCCAGTAATGGGATGGCTGGGTCATATGGTATTTCTAGTTCTAGATCCTTGAGGAATCGCCATACTGTTTTCCACAATGGTTGAACTAGTTTACAATCCCACCAACAGTGTAAAAGTGTTCCTATTTTTCCACATCCTCTCCAGTACGTGTTGTTTCCTGACTTTTTAATGACTGCCATTCTAACGGATGTGAGATGGTATCTTGTGGTTTTGATTTGCATTTCTCTGAGGCATCCCTTTTTTTTCAGATTGATTAACTCCCTTTAGAATGTCATATAAGATAGTTTATATATGTGTGTGTATATATATAATTTCTTTCAGGTTTTGTTTGTATGTGAAAGTATTTTTCTCTGTGTCTTATTTGAAGGATAACTTTGCCGGGGGTAGTATTCTTGACTGTTGGTTTTTTTCCTTCAGCATTTTGAATATAGCATTCCAGTCACTCTTAAACTGCAAGATGTCTGCTGAGAAATCTACTAAGAGCCATATTAAGGTGCCTTTGAATGTCATACTTTCTTTTCTCTTGCTTCTTTGAGTATTCTCTCTTTTACTTTGGTTTTTGTTAGTTTGATTATTATGTGTTGGGGATATCATCCTCCAGCTGAATTTCAATGGTGACCCATGAGCTTTCTGTATCTGGATGCTGTTGTGTCCAGATTTGGAATTTTTTTAGTATTATTCTCTTGAATATGCCATTTATGCTCTTTTCTTTTATTTCCTTTGGAAATTCTAATTATATGGAGGTTAGTAGACTTGATGGTGTTCCTTACTTCTGGTAAATCTTCCTCACTGTTTTGAATTATTTATTTTTTTTCTTTTCACCACTATGATTGGCTAATTTCATATGTTGAGCTCACTAATTCTTTCCTCTGTATGACCAAATCTATTGTTGAAGCTTTCTACTAAGTTTTGCAGTTATTGTACACTTCCTTTCTAAGATCTCTACTTGTGTTTAAACAATTCTTCCTATTATCAGATTTCTCATATCATTTCTGAATTGTTTTCCACATTTCCTTTAGTTTTCTAACCACATGTTTTGTGTGATTTTTCTCTGATTTTCTGAAACTTCTTTAAGAAGATTATTCTGAATTATCTATTAGACACTTCATAAATCTTCAGTTCTTCTGGGTCCATTGTTCGAACTTTTTTGGATTCTTTAGTGGACTGAGTTTTCATAATTCTTGCATCTTTATGTTGATGCCTGTACATTTGAAGAGATAAACATTTCTTACAGATTTACAGGTACTCTTCTGTCATGTTAGACCTTTACTTCTTAGTACTGGAACTTAAAAGTTAGGTGTTGTTGATTCCCATTCTGGGCAGGGTTTATACAGAGAATTAGAACTCAAGTGTGGCATTGGAACTAACTCATTGCCCCATCAATGTTTCCCAGTCTGAGGAAGACTTATAGTGAACACTAAAGCTTAAATGCTTCCCTGGAACTATATTTCTACCCTGCCATTGTTTCCTAGTCTTGGTAAGACATAGCAGGCACTGGGTCTTAGTCTTGACCTTTTACTTGTTTCCAGGCCAGGTAAAGGTCACACAGGAGCACCTAGGCTTTATAGAAAATCAGGCTAGAAATTCAAGTCTTCCTTTGGCCTTGGCCTGTGCAGTGCTGTGACACCAACCAGTCTCTTCAAATTGGCATTCCCCACTAATCAAAGTGCTGAACAGTTGCCAAGAGCTGTGCACCTCAGCGGTTGTCCCTAATTTATCTCGGATCATTCAGCCCTCTTAGGACTCCGATAGTTTTTGTGTGACTGGGAAAAACTGTGCTTCCTGTCAAGATTTCCACACTGGTGAGGAGATTGAACACCCACCTCTGATTTTCTTCTCTCACCTTGGAAACCATGGGTCTAGGAAAAATTTCTGTGAGTGGCATTATGCTGACATAGGGGAAGGAGTGGTAGAGTCTAAAATCATTATTTATCTTACCAGTTGTAGCTTCCTTTGATTCTGTGGGCCCAGAAAGTTTCTCTGCTTCTCCCAGGAGTTCTGGTGTATTCAGGATGATTTTCCTGCCTTTGAATAGCTTCTACTTGCATTTTTGACGGGACAGTATTGCCAGGGGATTTTCTATTACATCATCTTGCTGATATCACTTTCACTTTCCAATAAATTTATTTCTGAGCACATGATTTATTATTAAAACTTTATTTGATGTATTAGCCTCACACCATGTTACAATATTTTGTTTATATTTGACAAGTTCAAATTAAAAAGGCATATTGTAAGTTACACATGCTACAGAATTGATTTTTCTGCTATACATTTTCAGTTTTTCTAAAGTATAGTTGCTTGTGGTGAATGAACCCTCTCACTCATCTTAAGTATGTTGACATAATAGCTGCTTCTCGATTCCTTTGCAATTGGTTATTTTAGTGTTTCAACTACAGTATGTATCTATGTTTTCACACGTTTCTGCCCTAAAATATTTGGGAATAAAAGTTTTTAGCAACAATATTTTTTGAGAAATTCTTTTCTAAGATGTTGAAAATCAACATTTATTGAATAATAATAGCAATGTGGCTTTACAATGCAATAACATTTGCACACAATATAATGATAAGATACATATATTTATTTATAATGAAAACAACGCTAGTACTTTCTCCATAATCCAAGTCTTTGGGAAGAATGACCAGCGTCTTTGAAAAACCTTTCAATGTCTATTCATGGTGAATTGATGTGCGCTGTGACGTTAAATAAACAACTTCTACCAGTAATAATAATTAACCCAGTCGCCACATATTAGAATTACATATATCCCACAGTATGCTTTGCATGGTACACTTAATGTTTCACAGACCCTCCTCAATGGCATTTATGTAGGTACACTTAATATTTCTATTTTTTCTGATGAGAATATTAAGTCTTAGAAAGGTTAGGTTTTTCAAGGCCTTAGCTGCGACTTGTACTTGAAACCATAGTCTTACTATAGGGCCTGTGGTTTAAACTACTTTGATCATTGTCTTGCACAACTGTTCCTTGATATATGTGTTACATTTACCTTATATGTATGTTTTTATTCTCTATCTTTATATAGGCTGACTATAGATGGAAGTGAAAACAACAGTCATTATTTTAGACGTGTAGAACTTGAACAACACAAGTCTTTTCATTCTCAACCAATATCTTTGCAAGCCATAAAATGATTGGCAGTTTTATTAGTTTGAATATAGGTTAGTCTGAATATAGTGGTTTTCAAAGCCACTTTGTAACAAAGTGGCTTAAGAATATAGTGGCTTTGAAAGATGGGAATTATTCCTCTAACATACGATTCCAGGTAGAATTTCATGCAGGACTGAAATGCTGCATAAAATTAAGAACCTAGATTCTAGGTGAGTTATAACTGGCAGTCTGAAGTGGCCAGTGATCTTTTAATCATAAGTGCATTTAGAAAGGGAAAATGAGAAAGTAGAAAGGAATGATTTTTTTTTTTTTATCGTTGTTGAATAATGACCATGATCATGAGGGCATGCTCCAGAAAACTATGCATTTTCTAAACTCTTATTCTTTTTGCAAGAATATAATCCCTGGTCACATACAGCCAAAAGAGGTAATAAATAACCTTTTTTTGAGAAGCCTACTGCACAGCTAAAAATTCTGTTTTAAAGACAGACAATCATAATTTATAAGATCTGACTTGAACATATCTTTTAATGATAATATGTCTCCTTCAAATCAATATCAAAATGTTGAGAAATGAAATCATTTTTCAAATTCCAACAAACAGGGCTCTAGTAAGTAATTACTACAAGGTTTTTTTAAAATGTATTATCAGACTCTACTTTCTTCTATTTTAGAACCCACAATGGGAACATTAGAAGGCATCTTAAGTATTATTTCTCTTGCTTCAGTTTGTCTTCTTTTTAAACTAATTTTATTATGCTCTCACTGAAAATTAAGCAGGTTAAATAGTGAGGAAGAGAGAGAATAATTAATTCATTTGCTTATTCAATAATATGTATTTAGGCTTATTAAATGACATTTTTCTGTATAGTGGTGAGGCAGTAGTTAAGAAACACAAATTTCCTACTCTTATAGAATTTACATTTCATAAATAACCAGAGAGAAAATAAACTAGTAAACAAAGAGAGCTATATATCATGATAGAAAATGAAGCAAGTGCCCGTGGAAAGGTGCTATTTGATAGGGGGTCATTAGGGAACTCCTATTAATATTGTGATATGTGAGCAGAGACCTAAAGGGAGAAGGAAAGTAAGTCAAACAAACATTTGAGGGAACACAATTTCAAGACAGGGAATAGAAGGAGTAAAAGACCTAAGGAATAAGTGTATTTATAACATTTGAGAATGAGAAAGGAGACAAGATGTGTCACTTATAAACAATTTGAGGGGAAAGGAGGGAGTAGATGAGTTCATAGAAAGAAGAGGGAGGCCGGTTATGGTGGCTCATGCCTGTAATCCCAAATATTTGGAAGGCCGAGGAAGGTGGATCACAAGGTCAGGAGATGGAGACCATCTTGGCCAACATGGTGAAACCCCATCTCTACTAAAATTCAAAAAAGCTAACCGGGCAGGGTGGCACTTGCCTGTAGTCCCAGCTACTTGGGAGGCTGAGGCAGGGGAATCACTTGAACCTGGGAGGCAGCGGTTGCAGTGAGTCGTCATGCAGCTGCACTCCAGCCTGGCGACAGAGCGAGACTGTTGGAAGATAGGAAGGAAGGAAGGAAGGAAGGAAGGAAGGAAGGAAGGAAGGAAGGAAGGAAGGAAGGAAGGAAGACAGGAAGGAAGGAAGGAAGGAAGGAAGAAAGGAAGGAAGGAAGGAAAGGAAAGGAAACAAACTATTCAGGGACTCTAGATAATGTTACGTGTATTAGATTCTATCATGCATGAGAGGGACAAACACTGAATGGTTTTAACTATGCTCCAGGAGTTTCATTATCTTCTCTGAATCCACAGGAAAATGACAGTGTCAGGTAGAAATGCTGACAACCCTGTTGTACAGGGCGACAAGCTATAGATGATGTTACCTGTATCAGTGAGGCTTGAGTCACCTGATGCTTAAACATTCCTGTACACAGTTTTTACTATTGTAAATGTAGTACTTTTACTATTGTAAAAGCCAGCCTGATGCTTAAACATTCTTGTGCATAGTTTTTACTATTGTTTCTTATTTGATTTGGCAGTTAAATGGAATAATTCTGGCTTGTATAATCCATACACAAAAGTCTCCAGATTTGTTATTGATTTATACCTTGATTCAAAACCTTGTGACTTTAAAATAAACTGTGTGGGCCAGGAGCGGTGGCTCACGCCTGTGATCCCAGCACTTTGGGAGGCCAAGGTGGGCAGATCACAAGGTCAGGAGATCGAGACCATCATGGCTAACATGGTGAAACTCCCTCTCTACTAAAAATACAAAAAATTAGCCGGGCGTGGTGGCGGGCACCTGTAGCTACTCAGGAGGATGAGGCAAGAGAATGGTGTGAACCCAGGAGATGGGGCTTGCAATGAGCCGAGATCACGCCACTGCACTCCAGCCTGGGCAACAGAGCAAGACTCCATCTCAAAATAAATTAATAAATAAATACATAAATAAACTGTGTGTGATCTTATTTCTTTGACATTTTTTATTTAACTTTAAACCCAATGCATGGTCAATCATAGGAAATGTTGTATGTACACTTAAAGAGATTATATAACTGATAATCCGGCTGTACATGGTCCCATGTATGCTATTTAAGTCAATTTGCTGATCTTATTCTTCAAATCTCCAACCTTTCTAACTTCTTGTTTGCTTTTCTGTGAAGAATGCATCAAATCTCAAATTAAGAGAATTCATTTGTTTACTTATATATTTATATATTAACACAATTATAGATTTTGAAAACTTTACAGCTATGCTATCAAAAGCATACAAATTTAGATTTTTTCTTATTTTATTCCCAGATAGATTAATCTTTTTTGAGTATGAAATGCCTCATTCAACTCTGGTAATATTTCTTACTTTAAATTCTAATAGATTTAACATTAATATAGCTACATCAGCTATCTCTTAGTTTGAGACTATGCAATACATTCTTCTCATCAATTCACTTTTATTTTATTGGCTGCTGTTAATTTTTTTTGTTTTTTTTTTTAAGCGAATTTACTATTGTGTGTTTAGGTTTGCTGTTATTTTTTATTTACTCTATAGAAAGTTTCTTCCTAAAAATATGATTTCATAACTTTTTGATGGTTTTAGAATTTCACAGCCATTTTCTTTCAAAAATTGCTTCTCTTAATTTTCTTCTCACTGTGAAAAATCAAAGGGTACAATAACTAAGTGATGTTAACACATTTGGTTCATAAACCTTCACTGGCTGGATTGGACAGGTAGCTAGTTCAAGTGGTTATATCTAGTAAAAATGTGAAAGTTGCAAGCATCAATTAAAATTCTGAGTTGAAACTTCACTTGGATGAAATAAGTTGTGCATCACCTTAATTCTTGTATCAAAACAGGAGATATAAATGATTGTCTCATATCAGAGGGCGGAGCAAGATGGCCGAATAGGAACAGCTCCAGTCTCCAACTCCAGGCACGAGCGACACAGAAGACTGGTGATTTCTGCATTTTCAACGGAGATACTGGGGTCATCTCACTAGGGAGTGCCGGACGATCGGTGCTGGTCAGCTGCTGCAGACCGACCAGCGAGAGCTGAAGCAGGGCGAGACATTGCCTCACCCGGGAAGTCCAAGGGGGAAGGGAATCCCGTTTCCTAGCCAGGCAAACTGAGACACACAACATCTGGAAAATTGGGTAATTCCCAACCCAATACTGCGCTTAAAGGAAATGGGCGCACCAGGAGACTATACCTACACCTGGCCGGGAGGGTCCCACGGCCACGGAGCCTCCCTCATTGCTAGCAAAGCAGTCTGCGATCTAACCACAAGGCAACAGCGAGGCTGGGGGAGGGGCGCCCGCCATTGCTGAGGCTTAAGTAGGTAAACAAAGCCACTGGGAAGCTCAAACTAGGTGGAGCTCACAGCAGCTCAAGGAAACCTGCCTGTCTCTGTAGACTCCACCTCTGGGGACAGGGCACAGCTAAGAAAACAACAG
>NW_012121721.1:117420-122196 GCF_000951035.1 Colobus angolensis palliatus
AAAAAAAAAAAATCCTAGAAAAGTTCATCTTATACAGAAAATGCTATAATTAAGCTAATAGAAAGAGAAATAACATATAGTTCAACATATTAAGGATCTTATGTAATAATCTCCAAAGAGTTGTGGGGGAAAAACAATTTTTGCTTTCTGAATAGGAAATGTTTCATAACTCTTGTTATCTGTGTTGTTTCCAATGTTACAATTATACCTATGCTCAGCCTGTTTTTCTAGGAAGAACAGATAATTGATCTAATGTTGTTTATATGACCAGCTAATGTTGGTCTAAAAACTTGACAATTTAAGATTTTTGATCACTCAATAGAAGCTTGTGTGTAAACTTTTAAAAAAAATGAGTGTAATAGTTTAAGAATGCATATATATATATAACTTTTTTCTTTTTATTTTATTCATTTATTTATTTTTTTTGAGACAGAGTCATGCACTGTTGCCCAGGCTGGAGTGCAGTGGGGTGATCTCGGCTCACTGAAAGCTCCGCCTCCTGGGTTCATGCCATTCTCCTGCCTCAGCCTCCCGAGTAGCTGGGACTACAGGCACCTGCCACCATGCCCGGCTAATTTTTTGTACTTTTAGTAGAAACGGGGTTTCATCGTGTTAGCCAGGATGGTCTCGATCTCCTGACCTCATGATCCATCCGCCTCAGCCTCCCAAAGTGCTGGGATTACAGGTGTGAGCCAACGTGCCTGCCCAAGAACGAATATATATATAGTATTTCTGTATAAATAAAGATATATTCCTTACAAATAATTATAAATCTTCAATTAATATTAAATTCCAGTCCACTCCCTGCCACAAGGGGAATAAAATATAAAATTACCAATAAACATTTTTTGGTAAAACATTTTTACCAAATAAAATATTGCTTTGTGTGATCAGTTGATTTGGTACATTTCATATTAATCATTCAAGGTTTAATAATATTTGGCTTATGCTTTAAGTGGAAACATGATCTATTGAAAACAAGAAGTTTAAAATACCACAGATTAATAACAATGTATTATTTATTTTAATGATTCATATTAAACTTGAAATCATCAAATTATGTCAAATTGTGTCACTAGTTTTCCACAAAATCACAATAATAAGGTTCTTATTAAAAATGCTATTATCATCACAAATAAAATACATAAATCAGTTATAAGTATTATTTATGATGAAAAGCATGAGATGGACTTAGATGTTTATTTTGAAATGAGTTTTATCACTGTAGATTACACTGACTCTAAGTCTTGCTGCTTTCATATGGAAAAGATCAAAATATAAACCTATGTACTGTGATTTTACAGCAACATTTACATTGCTTCAGTTTGTATACTCATATTTAGTAAAACTGTAGTGTAACATTTTGGCAATTAGGCAGATGAGAAAAAATACCTGGAAGAAATGTGGTAGACTCAGTGAAACAACATCACCTATTGATTAAAAACATAAAGAGGAAATTTAAGAAATTTTGGTTGCTTCCTTTTGCTAATAGTAAATAATAGTAAGCTGTATATCTTTATATCTTTATTTAATCAGAACAATACTACTTTAATTTAAAATAGAAAGCAGATGTATTTATAATTTTAAATAGGTCTTGAGATTTTAGAGAAATTTCTTTCCAAAGATATTGTGGGTTATAGTCTGCCAAACTGTAAAGAAACATACATTATTCTCAAGTTGTTGTTAGTTTTGAGAGAGAAAGTGTGGTGGGGAGGAGACAGAGAGAGAGAGAGAGACAGAGACAGAGAAAGAGAGACAGAGATACAGAGAGAGATATATCAAGTGAAAATGAAAGTTATTTTAAAATATAGTATGATTGATATGAAAGTGTATATATTGGCAATAAGTAGTAACCATATCTATTTCATAGATTTAAAGAAGAAATGGGGAAGAGGTTATGACTGGAGGAGACTTAAATAGCTTTATAAAGAAAACAGATTCATAGTTGCTCAAAAGCTGTGTTTCATTGTCATGCAAACTATAGCTTGTAGACAAACACACACTCACCAAACTTGTCATGTGCTATTCTGAATGCAGTGGTGTCTGCCTCCAATTAAAGGACAAGAATTGAGATAGTTGTTTTTGTTTACTTTGCAGAAACCCTTGAAGGGAAAATAATAAAATCTGCATAATCTTAGTGTATAGAGCTGTGGAAATAACAGAGGAATGGATTAGTCTGTGAGTATATGAATCTATAAATAAAAGTAAAGATACAATATATAACAAATTCTAGGCAAAGTTAAAGCCATAGAGAAGTTAAAGAGAGAGGAATTGTACATGCCAGAATTTGGAGGCCACTGAGTAGATCAATAGAATTAAAAGGTCACTTATAATGCCACAGGAAAATGAAAGAATTGATGAATTACTTTTGTTGAAAGCTATAAGATGTGAAAGCCAGGAGTACAAACTTTAGCACAGGTAATTACAATATAACTTGATAATGTAAGATTTTATGAAGATTTTTCTGACGAGTGTCCAATACCTCATGGAAACGGAAGGCAATTCCAATATTTTGAAAGTAAGGTAATATGTAAGGAGATAAGGAAACTTATTGGTCATGCCATGATGTTGGATTTTATCCAGAAGGCAATGAAATGTTTAATTGCATTTTAGAACTTGCATTTTGCAGTGTGAATATATTGAGGAAAGACAAGATTGGAGGCAGGGGTATTAACTGGGAAACTGCTGCTTGATTCAGAGGAGAAATAATCATGTTGGAAAGAAGATTATAGACTCAATAAGTATTTCAAAGTTTGACTTCTCAGTATTCAATGAATAATTGAAAATGAGGCTGTTGAGTGAGAAGATGGATTAAGAGAGAATTATGGTTTCTGCCTTGAGAAACTGGAAACAGTGTCGTTCTGAGATATGGCCTGAAATTGGCAGGAGATACTTTATCAGAGTGGGGGTGATGTTGAATAAGTGATGAGTGGTAGAATGATGAATTCAGTTTAGAACAAACTGGTTCTGAGGTATCCGTGACTAGATGGAGGATAGATTACTATCTAGGATGTGGGAATTTAGGTCTAAAGTTAAGGAACTATTTAGCAGTTTCAGGTTTAGGGGAGAATTTGAAGACAGAAAGAAGGGAGTTAAATTAGGAAACTAGAGTTCCCAAGAAGCTAAAGAAAATAAATCATAAATTTTAAATCTAGCAATGCAATTCCATATGGAAAAGAAGAGCCATTATTAATATATGTTTTTTATTATAACATGTATTTAAAATGAGTTGATTTTGCTAAATTTTTATTTATTTGATTCTCCATCGATGCTACAAGGAATAAATGTTTTCTTTTATACTAAATCAAAGGATTTTATTCAACAAATTAAAAATACTATGCAAAAATTGAAGGATAGATACAAGGAAAGTTTATCTAAAAAGCTGTGGCTATCATATGACTTATTTTGATATATAGATTGTGAAGTTATTTAGAATTGCACAGGAGACATACTGGCTTTTTCCTTTTAACATTACTGTGAAACACACACAAAATCTCATGTGATCTTGGTAAGATTTACATTATGTATGCATTTGTTTGCTACTTACACACATTATACCAGAAAGAATGTTAAAGAATATATAAAGTTTTTATTATAGATGTATTTGAATGGCTTATTAGAATACATGTCTTTCTCCATATATATATATTTGCATGTCTAAAATAAAAAAAAAGGAAAGCTAGGGTAGGGACAGAAATTAGTAATAAAATTGAATATATTCATAACAACTAACTTCTTACTTCCATGGACTACAAAATTGTCTCAAAGTTTGTTAAAAACTCCTGTAAGAAGATGTTAGTCTACTCATTTACACATTTCACAGTGATCATAAAATTAAATATGTTCTTGGAGGAAGAAGAATGAATCCACTCAGACAGTGTTTGCTATAATAAATCCTTGATGGCATTGTCTTAAAACAACTGTGATAAGGTTTTGCTTCCTGTACATTTGTCATAGCATTTTCTCCAATATTGACTGATGAAGAATTCACAAAAGCAATTCTGTAGGAGTGGTGGGGTAGTGCAGTAAAATGTAGTTCAGGTACTAACTCTCTGTTTGATTGAATCCAGTGTCTGAAGACAGCAACTGTATTCCATATGAAGGATTCCATGTACAGATCTGACAATGAAAAATATGTGTACTCAACCAATCTTTTGGATGTAATCCTCTGTTGAACACAAAATGTCTGTGCTTATAATCGTCCAGGCATTCAGAGAAGATGAATGGCTTTAGCATGTCTTAAACTTCTACATACTGAGATGAATATGCATGCTGTCCATCAGGGAGGAATTCATGCAGTGAGACTTGGAAAGGGAAAGTTAAAGACTAAGGCAAAGGATGTTTGCCTGCTTCAAGTTGAAATATTCTCACAAGTCCCTGAATTTTTTCTTATCTGAATCACTTCATACACCTCGTAGAAAAGCACTGTCTTCTCTTCTATCAAAGAAAATCACACTGGAAATTACTCCAACAATTTACACAGAAAGGCTTGGGAAAAGTATGTCACATATAAACTTAATATTACCAATTCATCTACTTACAGCATGAATAAAATAATCTGTGCTGGCAAATGTAATGCAAACTATGTTTTGATGCACATTCAAGTATTCTGCGAAGAGACATTTCAACGTTTAATTGTAACCTCTATTTTTGTTGTTGTTGTTGTTTGTTTGATGGAGTCTCACTCTGTCCCCCAGGCTGGAATGCAGTGGTGCAGTCTCGGCTCACTGCAAGCTGTGCCTCCTGGGTTCACGCCATTCTCCTGCCTCAGCCTCC
>NW_012121721.1:122842-123915 GCF_000951035.1 Colobus angolensis palliatus
TTTTTTTTAAAGGCATACCACTACTGCGTGATATTTTGGTCAACATAGTTTTTTAAGTATAAATACCAAAAAGGCTTAGGCAGATAACCTAAGTTCAGAAAACTGGGTTCTATGATGAAAATAAAGCAGATACCATCAGCTATCAGGGTCCTACAAAAATCAGAAAGCTATATTTTGTCATATCTTCAGATTCTCTAAAAGATTATCAGAAAATCAATATTTTGTATTTGTAAAAGCTCATAATACACTCAACTAATTCTAAACAACGTCTGTGTCTTTAGGCTCACATCTGTAGGCTTTATATATATATATATATAGTTTTAGAGAAAAAAGTTAAAATTCTGTACAAGTTCTCTTTCAATGTCTAGGGAAATGCAGACTTATTCCATTCATATTCTGAGGTCTAGGTATATACAGAGTATTTTATAGTTTTCAAATGTAAATTATTATTGATATAGACTTATGCTTTGAAACTAGCCAGGTTTTAATGTTTACTCCTACAATGATATATTGAATAAATGCTATTAAAATTGTAGAAAAATATCTATAGTACAATGATGTACCAAAATGATTTAAAAGTTCTATCTCTTCCAATAATATTACATGTATTAATTTTAAATAATATTATTTCATTTTGCAAAATATTGACATATAAATACACAAATTAAAAATTTTACATCCTCCAAAGAGCTATCCAGGGTTAATATTTTGGTGAATTAAAAATCACAAGCATTCTTATACACCAGTAACAGACAAGCAGAGAGCCAAATCAGGAATGAACTTCCATTCACAATTGCTTCAAAGAGAATAAAACCTAAGAATCCAACTTACAAGGGATGTAAGGGACCTCTTCAAGAAGAACTACAAACCACTGCTCAGTGAAATAAAAGAGAGCACAAACAAATGGAAGAACATACCATGCTCATGGATAGGAAGAATCAATATCGTGAAAATGGCCATACTGCACAAGGTAATTTATAGATTCAATGGCATTCCCATCAAGCTACTAATGACTTTCTTCACAGAATTGGAAAAAACGGCTTTAAAGTTCATATGGAACCAAAAAAGAGCCC
>NW_012121721.1:125041-137139 GCF_000951035.1 Colobus angolensis palliatus
CAAAGACTTGGAATCAACCCAAATGTCCATCAGTGACAGACTGGATTAAGAAAATGTGGCACATATACACCATGGAATACTATGCAGCCATAACAAAGGATGAGTTTATGTCCTTTGTAGGGACATGGATGCAGCTGGAAACCATCATTCTCAGCAAACTATTGCAAGAACAGAAAACCAAACACCACACGTTCTCATTCATAGGTGGGAATTGATCAATGAGATCACTTGGACTCTGGAAGGGGAACATCACACACCAGGGCCTATTAATGGGAAGGCGGATGGGGGAGGGATGGCATTGGGAGTTATACCTGATGTAAATGATGAGTTGATGGGTGCAGCACACCAACATGGCACAAGTATACATATGTAACAAATCTGCACATTGCACACATGTACCCTAGAACTTAAAGTATAATAAAAATACCCAAAAATACTACAGAAGGCATTCACTGATATTTCTTAGCATCTATAGAATAGATAGAGAAATCCAAAAGAAAACATACAAGCTTTTCACCATTTTATGAACATTTTTATTTCTGCATAGATCTGACCATCATAATTAATAAATAATATAATAAATAATATTTTGTTGTTACAAAAGGTGTTATTTCATTCTTTTCTATGGCTTAGTAGTATTCCATGGTGTGTGTGTGTGTGTGTGTGTGTATCACATGCTCTCTATCCACTCGTTAGGTACCCAGAGACATACTGAGTGGTATAATGAACACTGGGACTCAGAGGGTGGAGGGTAGGAAAAGGGTGAGGGACCTACCCGTTGAGCCACAGTGTACACTACTCAGGGGGTGGGTATAATAAAATCACAGATTTCACCACCATACAATTCATCTATGTAACCAAAGACCACTTGCACTTTTTAAGCTATTAAAATAAAAGAGTTTTAAAAATAAAAGTAAAATAAAATTTTGTAAATTTTATTAATTCAAGTTATAGGAAATCTCTATTCTTTGTTGTTTTTTAGTGCAAATAAACATATTTTACTGTGTGTTGCCTTTCTGTATTTTTTTCCTAACAATTATATTTTCATACACTTATTTAGTATTTTAATGAAAAAAGTGATTAGTTACATATTTTCAAGAACTCATATATTAAGGATAATAACCCTTTTTCTACCATACTTGCAATTATTTTTCTATGTTTCTATTTTTAATACTGCTTTTTAATCGAAAGTACAGGAGACTATAAATGTCTAATATTTACATATCTATGCCATTTACAAAGTATGGTGATATTAACAACAAGAAAAAGCTAACAAAAGTGGATTTATATATGCTTTGGATGCATAATCATTTCCTGTGTATTTACTCTCATTTTACAAAATGTTCCATTTTCTGTTTTGCTATGAAAACATATATCTTTTAAATTCTTATCTCTAAAGAAAGTAGATAAAATCATTGGCTTAATAAAAATGCAGCAAACTAAGACAAATGTAGGCAAAAGAACATGAATTAGATTTTGACTTTGGAAATGGGGATAAATTGCCAGAGATATAATATAAAGATTATTTTAAAGTAATATCTGTGTCAATTGCTCTAAATATGATTGAATGTATGCTTTTATATTCTGAAAAAGCTTTGTATCAGAAATACATCTTGATTCTAGTCCTAATTGATTTAAATTAAATTGGATCATAATAAAAATAGCTTCATACCTTCATCAGTGCTTTAGAATGAAGAATTTAAAATAGTCTTTACTTTCAGGCAGAAGAGGACGGAATGATTTTAGCACTGGAAATCACCTTTAACTGGTCCCAGACACATGAGCATACAAGTATGTTTATAAAAGCTGCAATTATGTGGCAGGTCTGTCCTCAGGACTGTAGAATTGCAGTTGGGTGCTTTGGAAGTTAGAAGAATAAAAACAAACTATTTGATGCAGTGTACTGTCAAGTACGGCCAGAGTTTTTTAATAGATGCTTCCTGCATATTTTATTCAAGTATGTTTCACAACATTTTAAATAAAAGACTGTATCATTAAAATACATTTTATTGAAAAATCCCAGTGATATCTTCATTATATATTATGAAATACAACTTAAATTTAAATCACTCTATGCAGCTTAACCCTTGTCTCTTATGAATTACATGATTGATAATAAATAAGACAGTTGGCTAAGTAAATAATTAAGATGGTGTATCTCATTGGTCTGTGGAACTCTTTGGAAAGAAAGGATTAGGTGATGAGTAATTACCATTCTATTTTCATTTGTATAACAAAATCAAATTATTGTCTAAATAAGTAATCCACAGTGCTTTTGTATCAATCTGGCAATGTTGTTTCCTTCTATTATTCTGACAGCCAAAAACATTTGATAAATATTAGCACTTTGTAAATTATATTAGTTTTAATTAACTCAGTAGATCTCATTTAAAACATCAGATGTATTAGCAAACAATAATAAATACTGAGCCAAGTTAAGAATTTCTATGTCTTATATATCTAGCCATAGAATGTTAGTGAAAAAATTATCAAGAATGAATCACTGACAAAGAGAATAAAGAGATAAATTACTAACAAACGATTGACAGGAAAAGATGCTATAAGAGATTGTCAATGATTAATACCAATATAATTATAAATAACTTTTCAATTGGGTAATTTAATTTAACATTGAATTATAGAGAGATGATGGAGTAAAGTTTGGATAAATTGAAATCAAGTACCTAAGAAAATTAAAAATAAAATGTTAGAAAAATTTTTCATTCTGGAAACATTCCTAGGACCATAACTTAGGAAAGAAGTAAACATTTAGCAGTGGAATTGGTCATAATTGGTTAGAGTTAAAATTAGAGAGATGTTTTTAGAGCAGAAAGAGAGCATTACATGGCACCTGACACATATTTGGATTTTAACAAATGACAAATAAAATTTAAGACTGAAAATATGTGGGGAAATGCCCATCAAAATTCCATCTGCTTTTGGAAGGTGTTTATTGAACGTCAGATTTAAAATAGCCACTCAAATATAAGATATTATAATCAATTAATTGGCATCTAATTTGGTATTTATATCTTGCTAAGTACAAATTAACCACCAGTATATACTCTTGAAGGTTAATACATTCATATGAATGCAGTTATAATTTTAGTATTTATGAAGTTCCAAGTTAATTAAGTTAATTAAATGGCACAAAGACAGATTCATTGCATACATGTAAATGGGGCTTTCAGTGTAACTTTTTACTCCTTTTACTTCCTCATTATCAAAAAAAAAGTCAATTTCTTCCAGGGATTTCTGCATGGTGAATATCTAATACAATCGCATTTAATGCTAAAATAATAAAATTGAAATTAGAAGTTGACTTATACCAGGTGGAAAATCAAAAATTGGAATGGAAAAATTCTCACTTAAATAATGAGATGTTAAAATAAAATTTAAATTTTGGCACAATGGACCACATCTGTAATCCCAGCACTGGGGCTGGGGTGGGCACATCACTTAAGGTCAGTAGTTGAGATCAGCCTGGCCTAACATGGTGAAACCTCATCTCTACTAAAAATACAAAAGAAAACAAAATAGCTGGGCTAGGGTGGTGGAGCACCTGTAATCCCAGCTACTTGAGAGGCTGAGGCTCGAGAACTGCTTGAACCTGGGAGACGGAGGTTGCAGTGGGTTGAGATTGTGCCACTGCACTCCAGCCTGGAAGTCAGCAAAACTCTGTCTCAAAAAATAAAGAAAGAAAAAAAAATAAAGAAAAGTAAATAAAATTTTAAATTTTAAAATTATTATTGATATAGACTTATGATTTGAAACAAGCCAGGTTTTAATGTTTACTCCTACAATGATATATGTAATAATTGCCATTAAAATTATAGAAAAATATCAATAGTACAATGATGTACCAAAATGATTTAAAAGTTCTATCTCTTCCAATAATATTATGCATATTATTTTTAAATAATATTATTTCATTTTGCAAAATATTGACATATAAATACATAAATTAAAAAATTGTACATCCTCCAAAGAGCTATCCAGGGTTAATATTTTAGGTTATGCTTCCCTTAAACCTCACACTGTGAGTATAAATTTGCATAAATATATAATTTAGGTATTTATTTGTGACTTTCAAGTATCTTATTATAAATAGTTTAGAATTACCATAAGTCATATAATATTGGCATAAGTAGTCGTTTTATGTAAAAATATTATTAAATCTATGAAGTGACACAGAAGCAAATATAAATGACCTGAATACAACTATAAATGAGGTATAGAAAGATAAAAGGTCAGAAGAAGTTAAACATTTGTTGAATGTTTATTGTCAATATATTAAAGAAAGTGTGTTTTTTTCACATTGTTTAATACAACAAACTCCATGACATGAGTTCACCTATGTAACAAACCTCCATATGTACCCAGAAACTAAAATAAAAGTTAAGATAAATACATAAATACATGTATAAATTAAATTCTTCAAAATATTCTAACAGATATTTTTAGCATCACTTGTTTCATAAATAGGTGTTTGTTTAATTAAAGGAATGAATTCATGATTCTCTGTTTTACAGATGAGGAAGCTGAAAATCAGAATGATTAACACATTTTCCAAGATTTATTCAGCCAGAGGATGACAAGCAAGTGTTCAATCATAATTCTAAAACATACTTTTGCTATCATATAGTACTAAATTTTAGTATAGTAGAAGTAAATTATCTCTTTACCATTATTCATCTTAGTTTGGAAAGAGATCTCAACTTCAACACTGACAATGACAAAGACAAGACCCATAGGAAAGTCAGAGAAGACCTAGCTTGCCTGATAACTAAGTAACCAAAGATAAAACTGAGTATAGGTTCTCCAAAGGGAGTAAGCAGCTCTGTAATCCTGCTCAAGTAAACATGAACAAACTGAGTTACCTGAACAACACTAGTCCATGATATGTTTCTGTCTCTGTGCTTTACTTATACAAGACTTTTTGACCTTAAACAGAGGATCAAACTAACTTGTTCTGACTTGAAACATTATGTTTAACCTGTCTTTGAGGGAGAAATAAGAATATTGATTGTCCAATACTTTTCCTGAGTTTCAGAGACTATATGTGACCAGTCAGCTTCACTTACCACTGGGAGTTCTGAGATATCTGTCTTACATAAAAATTTTCACAGGAGAGAGAAGGTGGAACAAGATGGCAGGCTCCACTGATTGTTCCCCATGTCCTACAAAAACACCAATTTAACATCTGTCTTCACAGAAGAAACACCTTCATAAGAAGCAACAAATCAGTTGAACACTCATGGTAGCTGGACTTAACTTCACATCACTGAAAGAGGCACTTAAGAAATAGAAAAAAAAAACAATCTTGAATCACCGAGGTTACTCTCCCCTTTGTCCCTGAAGGTATGGTGCTAAGATCATCTCTGGGCACTGGGGGAGAGAGAGCACAGACATTGTGAGGGATTGAACTCAGTAATATCCTGTACTGCAGAGAGAAAAACCAGACCAAACTTACCAGCCTTGCCGGAGAGGAATTGCTGATCCCAGTGGTCTGAATTTAAGTGTCTGTAAAAGTCACTACCCAGGGTGGAAGTACACTGTGTCTCTAAGTGAACTTGAAACCCAGTCTAGGCCATAAGGACTGCAAATCTTAGGTGAGTCTTAATGCTAAACTAGGTCCAAAGGCAGTGTACTGTAGGGAGAGAAGGCATGCGAACTGAGACAACTATTGGTGTGGCAAAGGGAGTGCTGGTATCACTCCTACCCTAATTCTAGATTGCACAAATCGCAACTCTAAAAGAGACTTCTTTCTGCTTGAGGAGAGGGAGGAGTAGGGAGGACTTTGCATCTTAGGTATAGCTCAGCCATAGAAGAATTGGGCATCAGTGAGAGTCATGAGGCCCCAGGTCTACTCCGTAGGTCCAGGATGACATTTCTAGACACATCCTGGGCCAGAAATGAACCCACTACCTTAAAGGGAAGGAGCAAGTCCTGGCACCCGGATAACCAACAATGATCCCCAGATAATACTTAGGTGAGCCTCAGAGAATGCTGGCTCTAGGTGCAATCATGGTCATGGTGAGTTACAGCCCTAAGCTAATTCTTGGAGTCCCATTTCCAGGACTTGACCTTTCAATGGCATTTTTGGACCTGTCCTGGGCCAGAAGGTAGCCCAGTGCCATGAATGGTGAGTTCTAGGTCAGGAGCATTCACAAGCTGACCTAAGAACCCTTGGGAATTATGAAAGTATCAGTGGTAATCTAGTAGTATCCCATGAGGTCTGTGGGGGCGGTAGCAATGGGGTGAGGCTTCTCTGCTTTGGAAATGGGATGGAAAAGTGGGAAGGACTGTGTCTTGTAGTTTGAATGCCAGTTCATCCACACTATAATAGAACACGAGGTAGACGTCTAAGATTTCTGACTCTAAACCCTGACACCAAGACAGCACCTGTGGACTCACCCGGGGATCTGGGGGAACTCACTGTCCTGAAGGGAAGGTTACAGGCCTGACAGCTTAGCCACATGATAATTACAGAGTCCCATGGCCTTGAGCGTTCATAGTGGGTAACCAGTAGGTGGTTATGGCAGGCCTTGGGGAAATCCAGTGCTGTGCTCCCTTCAGGTCTGACCAAGTGCATTCATAGTGGTGGTAGCCACAGGGTTGCTTGTGTCACTTCCCTCTCAGCTTTAGGTGGCTCAGAACAGAGAGAGAAAGACAGATAGAGAGAGAGAGAAAGAGAGAGAGAAGCATTCTGTATCTTGGGGTGAAAGCAAGGGAACAAAAGTTTCTGCCTGATATTCTAGATAATTCTCTCAGACCTTGTCCAAGATCATCCAGGAAGTACCCCTATGATTCTGCTAGAACCACAGCATTACTGAGCTTGTGGTCCTCCCAAAGTAGATACAGGTTAGATCAAATATATGGCCAGCATTCCCAAGAAGGCTGGCTACAAATAAGACCAGATAGTGAAGATTACAACAAATATATAACTCTTTGATGTCAATAAATGAAGAACAGCTGCTAGCATGAACACTCTCCAGGAAACCAGGACCTCACCAAATGAAGTAAATAAGGCACCAAGGACCAATCCTGGAGAAACAGAGATATGTGAACTTTCATACGAAGAATTAAAAATAGCTGTGTTGAAGAAACACGAAGAATTTTAGATAACGCACAAAAGGAATTCAGAATTCTATCAGATAAAGTTTAGAAGAGATTGAAATCATTAAAAAGAATCAAGCAGTAATTCTAGAACTGAAAAGTGCAACTGGCATACTGAAGAATGTATCAGAGTCTTTTAATAGCAGAAGTAATTGGTCAAGCAGAAGAAAGAAGCAGTCAGAGGAAGCAACAGGAAAAATAATTTTAAAAAAATGAAGCACAACTACAGGATCTAGAAATTACATGGTCAGAGGTGGTTAATAACAAAAGGAATTAAAATACATAGTCAGAGAAAGCAATTTGAAAGTACACAGCCAGAAGAGGCAAAAGAAAAAAGATTTTTTTAAAAAATGAAGCACAACTACAGGATCTAGAAAATATCAACAAAAGGGCAAATTTAAGACTCATTAGGCTTAAAGAGGGGGTAGTGAAAGAAATAGGAGGGGTAGAAAGTTTACCCAGATGGATAATAAGAGAGAAACCTCCAAACCTAGATAAAGATATCAATATCCAATACAAGAAGGTTATAGATCACCAAGCAGATTTAACCCAAAGAATACTACCTGAAGGCTTTCAATAATCAAACTCACAAAGATAAAGAGTAAAGAAAGGATCATAAAAACTGCAAGATAAAAGAAACAAATAACATGCAATGGAGGTACCATACGTCTGGTGTCAGGCTTTTCAGTGGAAAACTTAAAGGCAAAATTGACGTGACATAAAGTATGGAAGATAAAGAACCTCTTACCCTAGAATAGTATATCTTGCCAAAATAGTCTTCAAACAAGAAAAAAGAAATACAGACTTTACCAAATAAAAGCTGACTGATTTCATCAACACGAGATCTGAGCTGCAAGAAATGTTAAAGGAAGTGCTTCCATCATAAAGAAAGGATGTTAATGAGCAATAAGAATTCACCTGTAAGTAAAAGTAAGTATACAGAAAGACAAAGTATACTGTAATACTGTAACTGTGGTTGTAACCTACTCTTTTCCTGAGAGAGTAAAAAACAAACTAATAAAAAATAATAAATACAACAACTTTCCAAGACATAGGCAGTACAATAAAACATGAATAGAAACAAACAAAAGTTAAAAAGTGTTAAGATTAAGTTAAAGGTTTTTTTCGTTTCGGTTTTGCTTGCTTGATTTGTTTCTTTAGGCAAACAGTGTTAAGATAAGCATAAAGTTTTTTTTTTGTTTTCTTCTTACTTGTTTGATTTTTTTGTTCATGCAAACAATGTTAAGTTCCTATCAGGTTAAAATAATGGGTTATAAGCTAATATTTGTAAGCCACATGGTACCTCAAACCAAAAAACGTATATTGAATACACAAAAAACAAACAGTAAGAAACTAAATCGTATCACCAGGGAAAATCACCTTCACTAAAGAAAGACAGGAGGAAAGAAAGAAGGAAGAGAAAAACAACAAAACAACCAGAAAAAAAAAAAATGAGAGTAGTAAGTTCTTACTTATCAATAATAACACTGAATGTAAATGAACTAAACTCTCCAATCAAAAGATATATAGAGGTTGAATGCATGAGAAAACAATTCCCGATGATCTGTTGCCTATAAGAAACACACTTTACCTATAAAGACATATATAGACTGAAAATAAAGGGAAGAAAAAAATATTTCATCTCAATGGAAACAAAAAAAAAGTATCAGTAGCTATACCTATATCACTCAAAATAAGATTTAGGACCAAATAAGAAGAGACAAAGCAAGTCACTAACAAAGGAGTCAATTCAGCCAGAGAATATAATGATTTTAAGAATATATGAACCCAACATGGGAGCACTTTCAGCATTGGACAGACCTTCCAGATAGAATGTTGGTGGGAATGCAAAGTAGTACAACCACTGTAAAAGACAGTGTAGAAATTCTTTAAAGAACTAAAAATAAATCTACCCGTTGATGTAGCAATTCTACTACGAGATACCTATCCAGAGGAAAAAAAGTCATTACACAAAGAAGATACTTGCATGCATGTGTTTGTAGCAGCATAATTTGCAATTGGTAATATATGGAACCATCCCAAATGCCCATCAATCAACAAGTGGATAAAGAAAATGTGGTATATACATATAACATGAAATACTACTCAGTCATAAAAATGAGTGAAATAATGACATTCACAGCAATCTGAATAAAATCTGAGAATATTCTAAGTGAAGTAGCTGAGGAATGGAAAACCAAACATTGTATATTCTCACTCATATGTGGGAGATAAGCTATGAGTATGTAAAGGCAAACATTGAATTTTAGGGACCTGGGGGAATGGGCTGGGGGTGGTGAGGGATAAAATACTATATATCAGTTACAGTATACACTGCTCAGGTGATGGGTGCACCAAGATCTCACAAATCACCACTAAAGAACTTACTTATGTAACCAAACACCACCTGTTCCTCAAAAACCTATTGAAGTAAAAACAAAATAAAAATGTTTTAACGTTTTCAAAATAATACATTACAAAAATCCTTCATCATGACTAAGTGGGATTTATCCTTGGGATGCAGGGGTGGTCCAACATACAGAAATCAAACAATGCGATATATCATATTAACAGAATGAAGGATAAATACAGTATGATAATTTTAGTTGATGCTGAAAAAGCATTTGATAAATTTTAACATTTCAGTCCCCTTTACTTATACACCAGTCATTCTCAATGTAGAGGGCAAGACATATTAAGGTAATAAATTACAGTGTCAGATGACATTGGAAGGATTTTCTGGAAGTAGGAACACAAAATATTTTGCAATTATGTGTGGTTACAAAATAAAATTACCTAAACTGCTTTGGTTGGCTTTTTAATTACAGTGTCTTATGTTTTGTGAAGTGTCAAACCATGTTAATACATAATATATAATTGTAAGGTTTATCAAAAAGTCACATAGGTTTTACAAAGGTAAGAAATATTGCATTATCTTCTACTATAGACCATAAAAAAGACACTTCGCTATATAAAGGTTGCCTAATTTTTTCCTGGTATCAAAATTAGCCTAGAAGATGAAGCAGACTCATATTTTGTGGAAATACAGAAAGAAAGGGAGTGAAAGATCTCTTGGCACAGAGATATAGTAGGGTAAACATAAGAGGAAGTCGCAGATACATCTGTGAAAACCCAAAGCATTTTCTCCATTTCAGATATGTGGTTGCTGGTGCTTGAGAGACAGTTTGAAAAAGGCCAAATGGCCAAGTAGGGTGTTGCACAAATTTATCAATCTATTAACTACATATTGAGCAAATTCTTAGTTTCAATTGTATTAAACTAAAACTAACCACTGAATAAAACAGACTAATATATTTTAATAGTAAATAGAATTTCCAAACCATTTTTAAGCTTCCCTTCGCTGTGTAGAATAATTAGCATTGTAAGAATTGATTTGCAGTTACATGAACCAAAGAGAAAAAAAGAAAACTTTCCTGAACTAAAGATACTGTCCCAGAGTGTGTTGCATACCATGAATCTTCTTTCTATGAACGTGTGGTCTCCTTTTTGCCAAAGCACCTAAATATACAGTTATTATTTTGTGAAATTAATTTGTAATGTAAAAATGATTCCAAGATGTTACATGCAGCTCTGACAAAGAGCACTATAACTTGGGTGCTCATTTCACTTCTAAATGTTTCCTTTCATATGAAATATCATGTTAATATTTATCTATCTCATCAGGTAGCTGTGAGAAGTAAATAAGAAAAACATAGTTGTTCACCAGTTACTTACCTCGTATTCTTTCTTTGATTTGTAGTAGGGAGTCGTTTACCCTATTCTAGTAGAGCTGCAGTAAAGCTGCACCTACATTTTGAAAGGTCATAGCCTCTGCACTCTTGTCAGTTCCAGACACACTGGATACGTATGTAGTAGACTTTTCTAGGGAGACATTTCACAGTACCAGGCCCCTTGAGGCCTAGGATCTGAGCCAGGAGCTGCACTTGCCCAGGTCTAAGGGAATTACTGTTGGGGTGAACTTAAACATTCTTCTCCACACTTGAGTCCCCATTCTGGACAGAGAATATCGAATGATTTCTTAAATTGAACATCTAAATAAAATAACCCTGGAGATCTCTCTCAGCATCTACTAGCAACAAGCCATATAAATTCTCGTTGGGAGAGTGCTGTGGGTGTCTCTGTGTGCTCATTTTATCTAAAAGGTTTCAATTCAGGAAAAGAAAATTACTAAGCGTACATTGAACACAAAATCAGACTTTCCTATCTAGTTTTGCTTTGATTATTTAATTACTGTGCCATTTTTCAATTGGCTTAGAATTTAGAGAGTATATATTTTTAATTTTTCTATGCAGAAACTCCAGTGTTTAGAAACAAATAGCACCTATAATAAAAATACATATATTGTCAAGTTTTGCTTGTTTTGAGTTTCATATAAATTGAATCACAGTATATGTATTCTCCTGACTGGCTTATATTGTACTTTCTATTTGTGATATCACCTACATGGATGTACATAATGTGACTTCATTTTGTTTTGTGAATATATTAAACAAAAGCACCAGTGAACTACAAGAAGACATTCAAATATCATATATCATTACCATAATCTTAATTATTCTTATTATATCAATTATTATTGTAGTTTGTTATTGTTATATGTTATATAATATTTATATATAAACATATTTTATATATTATATATAATGTTGGGGTCTGTGTGTTTCCTAAACAAAGGAATGAACACACAAGACAACACAAGACAAGACAAACATGGCAGATGCCCCGAGGAGCATGCTCTGCTTTATTTTATACAACCGCTTATGCAATTTTACCATGTCACAAGGCACAAGTTGTTTTTCTAACACGAGTTGTTTTTCTGACCTTTCCCTGATTTCTGAAAACGCTTAAACATTAACCAGTTCCCAGAGTCTGCTGTTTACAGCTGACTCCTTTGTTCTTCCGGTTTGCAGAGAAGAAACGTCATGCTTTGTTTGCAAGAGCATAACTATCGGGAACAT
>NW_012121721.1:140169-144746 GCF_000951035.1 Colobus angolensis palliatus
AAAAACATACTTGAAAAAAGTGGTTATTCTCCTTATAGTTACATTTATATTCAGTGATCTAGCAACAAATGATAAAACAGATTAAGATCCCTTATTTATTCTTTCATTCATTGTTCTATTCATCTATTCACAATTATATGCTAAGCTTTTTATATCAAGAAAATGGTCATTTCTGAATTATTTCAAACAATATCCGGAACAGTAAAATCTCAGATAAAAGAAGTAACTCAAACTGAACTGGAAAGTCATTGTTAACAGAATTTGAGCTGGAATGATACTACAATATTTAGAAAATACGTGATTATTAGTAGAATAGAGATTATTGGAGTCAATGAAGTCCCTGATATAATAATTAAAAAAAAATACAAAGGCAGAAAGAGAGTTAAAAATAAGGACAATGGAGGAATTTGAAGCACCTGAAACCTACAGCTACAGCCAACTATAAAAGCAGCCCAAATCCTTGTCAGATTAACATAAACTTCACACTAAAGGTCTATTTGCACCAGTTTCTATTATCTGATATATCATACCTGGCTTTCAACAAAGTAATTACAACTCATAATAAACAGTAGACAAAAAAAAAAAAAAAAAAAAAAAAACCTGAAGATACAAAGCAAACATCAGGACCAGACTCAGACATGGTATAAACTTTGGAATCATGACACAGGAAATTTTAAATAACCATGATGTTAAAGACTGTACTGGAAAAAGTAGACAACTTGCAAGAACAGATATGTAATGAAGATAGAGAGATAGAAATTCTAAGAAAAATCAAAATAACAAAAACATCAAAAACACTTTAAAAGAGATGAAGAATGTTTCGTATTGCCTCATCAGTAAACTAAACACAGCTGAGGAAAAAATAAATCACATGAAGATATATCAACAGAAACTTCCCCAAAATTAAATGCAAAGTGAAAAAAGTGTAAAAGAAAAAGAAAAAAAATAATAAAAAAGAATATAAAGACTGTGGGACAAATAGAAAAGATTGGCATGCTTAGTAAGAATACCAGTAAAAGAAAGAGAATGGAGCAGATAAATATTTAAAGTAACAATGACTGGCAATTTTCCAAAATTAATGACAGATACTCAAGTACAGATCCAGAAAGCACAGTTAACACCAAGAAGCATAAATACTAAAAATCTGCAACTAGGCATACATATTCAAATTGCAGAAAATTAAAGAAAAAGAAAAATCTTGAAAGAAAGTAGAAAAATAAAAACACCGTATTTGTAAGGAAACAAGAAGAATTAAATTATATTTATTTTCAGAGACCATGTGTGCAAGAAAGTTTAGAAACCATGCATGCAAGTGAAATTTTAAAGGGTTGTAGGAAAAACAAAACCTAGAATTCTGTATCTCCGTGAAATCCTTTAAAAGTGAAGGACAACTACTTTCTCAGTCAAAAACAAAGGAAATTCAACATTAGCAGATTTACCCTTCCAAAAAATGTTTTTTTTTTTGTTGTTGTTGTTGTTGTTGTTTTTGAGACGGAGTCTCACTGTGTTGCCCAGGCTGGAGTGCAGTGGCTGGATCTCAGCTCACTGCAAGCTCCGCCTCCTGGGTTCACCTCATTCTCCTGCCTCAGTCTCCCGAGTAGCTGGGACTACAGGCACCCGCCACCTCGCCCGGCTAGTTTTTGTATTTTTTTTTTTTTTTTAGTAGAGACGGGGTTTCACCGTGTTAGCCAGGATGGTCTCGATCTCCTGACCTTGTGATCCACCCGTCTCGGCCTCCCAAAGTGCTGAGATTACAAGCTTGAGCCACCGCGCCCGACCTACCCTTCCAAAAAATGTTAAAGAAAGTTCTTCAGGAATGAGGAAATGACATAGGTCAGAATATTAGATTTGCATTGAACAAGAACAAAATAAAGCAAATGAAAAGCAACAGCTGAAATTAAAATAAAATATTGGTATTTTTATTATTAACTAATCTAGTACATAGCTATTCAGATCAATAATAATAACAATGAAGTATTAGATTATAGGATATGAGAGGATATGAAGGAATGACACAACTTTATAAGGGAAGGGAAGGAAGAATAATGAATACTCTGTTATAATGTACCTGGACTATCTATGAAGTGGTATAGGGCTATTTGAAAGTCGGTTTACATCAATTGTATATTGCAAACTCTAGTGCATCCACTTAAAAACTAAAAATAAAGAACTCTAACTGATTTTCTAAGAGAGGAGAGAAAATAATATCATGTAAAGTATTCAATTAATAACAAATGAGGCACACAAATATGGAAAGAAAAAAAAGAACAAGTGCAAGGAAGAGAAAATAAACATAGTAGACATTAACCAAATCTCTCAAAATTTACTTTAAATGTGTATTCTCTAAATACAACAACTAAAAGACAGAGATTGATAAAGCAAAGAAGGACAATTAAAATGAAACAAGGAATTTACAAACAATACAATTCAGCAATCTCCCTTATATGTAGTTACAGAACTGATTAGACAACCAAAAAATTACTGTACCGGAGGCTGCTGTTTCCAGCTATCTTCTATGAGATTTGAGATGCTACAAGCTTCTCGACTTCTATCTTCTAGAAATTTAGGAAGTTATAAGAATATAGCATTGATGTTGAGGGCGTTGAGAGCCCATCATCAAAGTTTTCTTCTAGATCTTCATGTAGCAATTTAAATAGCCTCAAGTTTATTAAGAAGATCAAAACAGTAGTACAAGAAAATAAAAACTATGTAAGTAGCAAAAATTAAAGCTGTGTTTATCGCAGCTGTTAAGAGATACCTTGTCACACATTTTTACTGCACGCATATTCTTCTTTTGCTCCCAATAGAAGAGAAGATTTTAATGGAGATATCAGATAACTGAGGTAATAACTATATAAAAGATTTTTAGTTTTAAAAAGATTAAAACCAGATACCATTACACAAAATATTCTAACCTAAAAATACTAAATTGAGATATGATCCTAATTATAGAGTTTTTTATTGCCCTTATTAATATTACATTACATAAGTACTGAAGTACTCAAACTTATGGCATAAAAATGAAGTAGTCTTAGTGATCATGATAATTGTTAATAAAAGCACTATGATTTATAATAATGTAATAAGATATGTTTAGCCCAAGTTTATATCCTCTAGTCTATTAAGTGAGATATTTGATAAAAAAATGTTTTACATTTCTATGAGGATTATTTGAAGTTTTTATGTTATAGTCAACAGCATCTTCAATTATGTTAACACACTGATAAGGATGCCATCTAAGATGCTGCAAAATTGCCATGTCACAATTATACACTTCCATAGTTATCATAGTACACTGAATAAGCATTGTGTATGTGTTTGTGTGTATAAAACAAAGCAGAAAATAATTATAAAAATAGGTGTTTAAGTTTTGTGGTATAAAATTAGGTATGAAAATTAGGTATAAAACAAAGCAGAAAATAATTATAAAAATAGGTGTTTACGTTTTGTGGTATAAAAATTAGGTAAAAACAAAAAAGTGAAAACTTTTGAAAGCAAATTGTGGTTTAAAAGTTGTAATGGAAGATGTGAAAATCAAGAATACACATAGAACACACATGTTAGGTAATCACATACACTTGAAAGCAGGTTACTTTTCTTTTTTTACTTTGAATCATCTGTTCTTTATTTTTCCTTTCCAAAATGACTCCATTCTCAACTAGTATGATATTTTCAATAAATAGGAAGCTGTATGGTTAAAAAAGAAACACAGGCATTTTAGAGAAAAAGGTAACTCTTAATATTTTTAGTCAATTAATTCATTCATTCACCAATTCATTGCTTTACTAATGATTTATCTCATTATTTAACAAAAAAAGCAATTCAAAGCATGACTGTGTAATTGGGCCCTACACACAAATAGAATAAAATATATTTTTTGTCCTTGTGCTTAGAGACTAAGGGCCACTAACTTGTTTCTTTTTTAAAAATAACAGAAACTGATTCTAATTAATCTAGCAGCAGTGAATTTCATTTGAAGTATATTCTGTAGCTCAAATAACAGTTTGAGAAATGCACAGAAACAAAAGATGTCCAGATATGCTGATCTGCAAACAAATCTAAACAAGAGTCAAGTTGGGATCCCATTGTCATTGCTGCTGATGACTGAGCATCACCTCCAATGGCATGACCTCCACTGGATCTTGATGCTGCAATGCTGCCACCACTCTTACTGCTCCTGCTGGTGTAGCTTCTGCTGAGCCCTGGATGTTTCTCACAGTGAAATGAGCATTAAAGAGTTCCAAATTCTTTTCACAAGTCTTTCCAAATTGAATTTGGTAAGATTGGATCGTTAATAACTCTACATTCTCTTTTACCCCACATCTAATCTTCAGGAAATCTTCTTGTCTTTGATTTCAGAATATATGAAGAATTTTTCCACGTTTCACTGTCTCCATTGTACTCCCAGATAGATATACCATAATCTCCAGCATGGATTAGAATACGCCTCCTATGATAGTTTGCTGAGAATGATGGTTTCCAGCTGCATCCATGTCCCTACAAAGGACATGAACTCATTCTTTTTTTATGGTTGCATAGTATTCCATAGTGCATATGTGTCACATTTTCTTTTTTTT
>NW_012121721.1:145281-150852 GCF_000951035.1 Colobus angolensis palliatus
TCTAGATCCTTGAGGAATCGCCATACTGTTTTCCATAATGGTTGAACTAGTTTACAATCCCACCAACAGTGTAAAAGTGTTCCTATTTCTCCACACTATTTTCTTAATCAGAACAGAAAACCAAACACAGCATGTCCTCACTCATAGGTGGGAATTGATCAATGAGATAACTTGGACTCTGGAAGGGGAACATCACACACCGGGGCCTATTATGGGGAGGGGGGAGGAGGGAGGGATGGCATTGGGAGTTATACCTGATGTAAATGACGAGTTGATGGGTGCTGATGAGTTGATAGGTGCAGCACACCAACAGGGCACAAGGATACATATGTAACAAATCTGAACGTTGTGCACATGTACCCTAGAACTTACAGTATATATATATAAAAAAAGAAACATGTACCTATTTCATTTATCCTAACTACCACCAGTATACTCTATTGTTTTTACTTGCTAATTTGGCAGGAAAACATGCTGTTTTATTTTTATTTAAGATTTTATTTGTTATTGATTAAAAGTGTACTTGACTCCTTAATAAATCTGATTTTATTTTGGTAAAAAAAAAAAAAAAAGACCTCCTAAACTGATCTCCCTGTATTTACACTTAATGCACTGCTCTCTACCCTCAATGGCACATCTAGAGTGACAATTTGAAATAAGTAAAATCCTGTCACTCTTCTGCTCAAAACTCTCCAATATCTTGCTATTTCACTCAGAAGAAAACCAAAATCCTTGGCAAAGCTCAATGAATTGGTTGATACTAGACCCTAAGTTATCTGACCTCCTGTTAATTTTCCACTCTCCTCCAATTCCACTGTCCTCTTTGCTGTCTCTGAATAAAGGCAGATATATTCCCACGGTACAGGTTTCTCCCTTGCTGTTCCCTCGGCCAAAGGGCTCTTTCTCAATATACACATGGTGAACCTGTTATTCCTCAACTTTATACTGACCACCCCATTTCAAAATGCAATCTATTTTTTTCCTTGTCATTTTCAATCCACTAACCCTCTGTATTTTATCCCATGGAAGAAATCAACAAACAATTTATCATTTTCTCCATATTTATCTATTGTTATTTTCCTCCTCTCCTTCTCATAAAGAAAACCTACACTAGGATAGAGATTTTTGTCTATCATGTTTGTCTGTGTGTGTGTTTTTGTCTATCTTGTCAATTATGTCTCTCTCTCTCTCTCTCTCTTTCTCTGTGTGTGTGTGTGTGTGTGTGTGTGTGTGATAAAATAGTGTATGTCACAGCATTGGTGCAAAAGAAATATGTATTTTTTTAAATTGAAAGCTTGATTACTTTGTGGAAAAGAGCGGAAAGACAGACAAAAACAGGAAGCAGAGAAGATGAGAGCTAATAAGGCATTCCAAATAAGGGATGATGATGGTTAAAACTTATTTAGTAGAGGTGTAGGATGTAGTCAGATTTACAGTATATAGTATATTTTAAAAGGAGACTCAATAGCACTAGATTATGATTTGCTTTTGGAGTTTAGGAGAAAAAGGGATAAAGGATAGTACACAACTTTTTTGGCAAGAGCTTGAGCATTCTGCTTTAATTTACAATGCTGTTACATATTAAAATTACCATATTAAGTATGTGCAGTAAATTATCACTTAACGTTATCACAGATCCTTTGAAATTTCTACTTTAAGTGGAATGACATACAGCAGGTCCTTTAATAATGTCATTTTGATTAATGTCCTTTTGTTATAATGTTCATAAGAAAAAAAATGAATTTTTTATACATTGTTTCACTTAAAGTCCAAGTTGGCAAATACAGACTTAGACCAGAGCAGATACCTGAGTTTAAATATGTGAATAGATATCTTATGCTTTCATTATGCCTGATTTACACTTTTTTAAATAAAATCCATGCTTCGAGTGAAAACTGCAGCTGTGTGGGACATTACTCACATTAAGTTTCTTGAAAGAAAATGAAAAAAAAAAAAAAAGCCTGGCTTAAAGATAGCATTATGCAATACACTAGCATCATATGCAAATACACTTGTTGATGAGTTAGATACTCACAGTGGGTTCTGAACAAGAATGAAGGAAAAATACTCTAATGAGCTCATTTCAAGCAGTTGTCTTATTGTCGAATAGCCATGATTTGAGAAATGGCCTGAAGTAAGAATACGTATCTATAATTATTAGCAACTAATGATTGTGCTGCATGGTTAAAGACTTAGAATCACAAAAATGTAGGACAGTGTGTGTGTGATGGATTCTCAGAATGTGCTTGGAGCATAAAAGCACCTGTCTCTCACAGGTTTCCCAGTCCTGTGGTTTTTGGCCTAAAAACCAAGAAGATGAAGTTACCCTCAGGTAAGAAAGGAAGAGATGGCCACTAGGCCAGGAAAAAGCAGAGATGACTTTCCCATCAGACTATGACACTTGTCCGCAGGTCCTTCTGCTTGCCAAGCACTCCCAGATTCCCTACCTTATAGCCCTGCAGGAGCGTGTTCACAATGCAGCCTCTGCTGCTCAGCCTGGGTCCTTCACTCCACCTGGGTCCATTCCTGGCAGCCTGCGAGCACTTCAGATCCTTCAGTCCACCCTGAACCCAACTCCAAGTGTTTGAAGGATAGAGCACAAGTCTATCTTAGTGCCCCAGGACTGTAGAATGTAGCTCAGGAGTGCTGAGCTAAGATCTGTGGCTGACACTCAAGTGGCAGAGAAGCCCAAACTCTCAGGGCACTTAGAGGTGAGATATGTGACCTTGTGGATTTGAGCAACATGGGGGATACTTCCTTCCACAGGTCCAGCCTAGAAAGGGTGAGGCATGTCTCTGTGGTGTGGTCTTTTCCCAGGGAACCCCGCAGCCTAGAACACCTAACAAAAGAAACATGGGCCCAATGCCAGTGATTGGAGATAGGCCAGCAGCAGACCTACTGAAGGTGTCACCTCCCTCCCTTTGCACTGCAGAGCATGACTGGAAACAGGAAGAAATACAGAGGAGCCACACAAGCAAGTAAGAACCTATCTACCACTCATTACTTTTAAGTGGCAGCTACTGGATGGCAGCCCAAGTTTCAACACCAAAAATATTTAGCGAATATACTCCCCTGTGAAAGCAAGGGCATGAATTCAGCTACAAAGAAAGACTGTGTATAGAATCTTGACCCTCTGAAAGCATCCAAAAATGAAACCAACTATCTATAACTTAACTTTTACCACAGATTAAGGAACACTAACACCTACAGATGAGAATAAGTCAGTGAAATAATTCTGGCCATTTTAAAAGATGGAGTGTCTCTTTACCTCCAAATGAGTCCTCTAGCCCCCCAGCAATGATTAGTCTGAAATGACAGACTTAGAATCCAGAATCTTGATGGCAAGCAAGCTCACTGAGATTCAGGAGAAAGTTGAAACTAATTCAAGGAATCCAGTAAAATGACCCAATAGCTGAAAGCAGGACCAATCAGTTTAAGAAAGAACTAAACAAATTCTAGAGCTAAAAAAATTACTACATCAATTTCATAACATAATACAACCCCTACAATACAATCTATATTTACAACAGAATACACCAAGCTGAGGAAAGGATCTCAGAGCCTGAACACCACCAGTTCTTTCAACTAACTTAGTCAGAAAAAAATAAAGACAAGAGAATTCTAAAAAATGAACAATACCTCCAAGAAATATGTGGGTATGTAAAGATACCAGATCTGAGACTCACGGGCATTCCTGAGAGAGAGGAGAGAGAATAAGCTTCTTGGAAAATATATTTCAGGATATAGTTGGTGAACAATTCCCTAATCTCACTACAGAGGTTGATGTGCAAATTCAAGACATACAGAGAACCCTGGCTAGATACTACACAAAATTATGATCCCCTAGGCACATAATCATCAGATTCACCAAGGTCAATACAAAAGAAAAAAGTTTAAAAGTAGCTAGAGAGAAGGGTCAAGTCAGATGCAGAGAACCTCATTAGGCTAGCAGCAGACCTCTCAGAAGCGATTGGAGGCTAATGTTCAGCATGTTTAAAGAAAAGAAATTCCAACAGAGAATTTACTATCCTGACAAACTAAGCTTCATAAGCGAAGGAGAAATAAAATCCTTCTCACACAAGCAACTAGTGGGGAAGTTCACTTCAAGGAGACCAGTCTTGCAAGAGGGCCTTAAGGGAGTAGTAAATATGGAGTCAAAAGAATGACACTTGTCACCACAAAAACACACTTAAACACATAGCCCACAAGTATTATAAAGCAACTACATAATCAAGTCTACATAACAACCAGCTAACAATATGATGACAGGATCCAGATATCACATATCAATACTAACCCTGAATGTAAATGGGCTAAATGCCCACACTTAAAAGACATAGAGTGTCAAGCTGAATAAAAAGACAAGACCTAACCATCTGCTGTCCTCAGGAGATCCATCTCACAAATAACAACACCCCTAGGCTCAAAGTAAAGGGATGGAGAAAGATCTACGATGCAAACAAAACATAAAAAGGAAAAGGTGCTGCTTTTCTTACATCAGATAAAACAGACTTTAAAATGATAAAAATACGAAGGACAAAGAAGGGTATTATATAATGATAAAGAATATAATAGAACAAGAAGACTTTATGATTCTAAATACGTATGTGCCTAATATTGCAGCACCGAGATTCACAAAACAAGTTCTTCTTAACCTGTGAAAACACTTAGCAACCACACAATAATAGTTGGAGACTTCTACACCCCATGGAAAACATTACACAGATTATCAAGTCAGAAAGCTGTCAAAGAAACTGTGTAATTAAACTCAACACTTGAACAATTAGACCTAGTAGATATCTACAAAACATTCTTTTCTACAACCACAGCGTATGGATGCATCTTATTGGCACATTGAATGTATTGTAAGATTTACCACATGCTTGGTTATAAAGCAAGCAATCAATGAATTTGAAAAATTGAAATCATACCACCCACACTCTTGAACCAAATGCAATAAAAATAGGAATCAATATCAAAAAGACCTCTCAAAAGTGCATAAATACATGAAAATTAAACAACTTGCTCTGAATAACTCCTGGATAAAAATAGACATTAGTCTGAAATCAAAAAATTGTTTAAAATTCATGAAAGTAGGGACACAGCTTACCAAAATTTAGGAATGCAGCCAAAGCAGTGTTAAGGTAAAGTTTATAGCACTGAAATGTCTTTACCAATAATTTAGAAAGATCTTAAATTAACAATCTAACTTTTCACCTAAAGTAATTAGGAAAAAGAATGAATCAACATTATAACTAGCAGAGGAAAAGAACTAAAATTTTAAAAGAGTTGAATAATATTGAGATGCAAAAATCCATACAAAAGATCAATTAAACCAAGAGATGGTTGTTCAAACAATAAACAAGATTGATATTCTGCTAGCAAGATTAACAACCAAAAGAGAAAACCCAAATAAGTATAATTAGAAATGACAAAGATGAGGACTTGGCACAGTGGCTTACTCCTGTAATCCTAGCACTTTGGGAGGCTGAGGCGGGTGGATTGCCACAGCTCAGGAGTTCTTGACCAGCCTAGGCAAAATGGTCAAGCCCTGTCTCTACTAAAATACAA
>NW_012121721.1:157882-196101 GCF_000951035.1 Colobus angolensis palliatus
AAGGAAGGAAGAAAGGAAGGAAGGAAGGAAGGAAGGAAGGAAGGAAGGAAGGAAGGAAGGAAGGAAGGAAGGAAGGAAGGAAGGGAAGGAAAAGAAAATAGAGAAAATGGATAAATTCCTGGAAACATGCATTCTCCATGATTGAATCATGAAGACATTGAAACCCCAAATAGACCAATACCAAGCTCTGAAATTGAATCAGTAATAACAAAACCCACCAAACAAACAAACAAACAAATCCTTGAACCAGATGGATTCCCAGCTGAATTCTACCAGACATACAACGAAGGACTGGAATCAATTCTACTGAAACTATTCTTAAAAAACTGATGAAGAGAGCCTCCTCCTTAACTCATCCTACAAATCCAACATCATCCTGATACGAAATTCTAGCAGAGACAGACACACACACGCACACATACACACAATCTTCAGGCTAATATTCCTCATGAACATAAATGCAAAATTCCCCAACAAAATACTAGCAAACCAAATCCAGCAGCACATCAAAAAGTTAACATATCATGATCAAGTAGGTTTTATTCCCTGGATGCAAGGCTGCTTCAATATATGAAAATCAATAACTGTGATTCATTAGATAAAATTAAAGCAGAAACCATATAATTATCTCAATAGACAAAGAAAAGGCTTTTGATTAAGTTCAGCACCCCTTCATGATAAATACCATCAACAAACTAACCATCAAAGGATTGCATCTCCAATGAATAAGAGCTGTTTATGACAAACCCACAGCCAATGTCACACTAAATAGGCAAAAGCTGGGACCATTTCCCTTGAGAACTGGAACAACACAAGGATGCCCACTCTCATCACTCCTATTCAACATACCAGAAATCCTAGCCAGATAAAGAAATAAAAAACATCTAAATAGGAAAAGAACACAAATTATCTCTCTTCACTGACAGTATAATTATATACCTAGAAAACCCTAAAGACTCTGCCAAAAGGCTCCTAGAATTGACAAATGACTTTAGTAAAGTTTCAGGAAACAAAATCAATATATAAAATCAGTAGCATCTCTATATACCAATAACACCTAGGATGAGTCAAATTAAGACCATAAGCTCATGTACAATAGTCAGAAAGAAAATTAAATATTAATACTTAAGAATACAGTTAACCAAGGAGGCAAGAATTCTCTAAAAACTGTTGAAATAAATCAGATATGATAGAAACAAGAGGAAAAACATTTCATGTTCACCGACAGGAAAAGTCAACATCACTGAAATGGCCATACTATCCAAAGCAATTTACAAATTCAATGCTGTTCCTATCAAACTACCAATGTCATTTTTCACAAAATTAGGAAAAACACTCTTTCAAAATTCATATGGAACCAAAAAAGAGCCTGAAATGACTAAAGCAATCCTAAGTAAAAAGAACAAAGCTGCAGGCATTACACTACCTGACTTCAAACTACAATATAAGGCTACGGTAACTAACTCAGCATGGCACTGATGTAAAAACAGAAGCATAGACCAGTGGCACAGAATAGAGAACCCAGAAATAAACCTGCACACCTACAACCATCCGATCTTTGACAAAATAAATAAAAACAAGCAATGGGGAAAGAACTCTTAATTTAATAAATAGTGCTGGGATTACTAGCTAGTCATATGCAGAAGAATGAAACAGGATTATGTTTCATTTTTATTCATTTTATATTATTTTATTTTTTTGAGAGGGAGTCTCTCTCTGTCTCCTCCCAGGTTGGAGTGCAGTGGTGTGATCTTGGCTCACTGCCACCTCCTTCCGCCTCCCAGGTGCAAGCAACTCTCTGGCCTCAACCATCCTAGTAGCTGGGATGACAGGTGCAAGCCACCATGCCCGGCTAATTTTTGTATTTTTAGTAGATGCAGGGTTTCACCATGTTGGCCAGGCTTGTCTCAAACTCCTGACCTCAAGTGATCTGCCCACCTCGGTCTTCCAAAGTGCTGAGATTACAGGCGTGAACCACCATGCCCGGTCTGAAATTGGACTCTTGCCTTTCACCATATAAAAAAATAACTCAAGATGGATTAAAGATAAAAGGGTGGGGCATAATTAAACTAAAGAACTTCTGCACAGTCAAAGAAACTATCGATCTACAGAATGGGAGAAAATATTGGCAAACTCTGCAACTGCATATGTCTAATATCCAGAATATCCAGAACTTAAGTTCTGTCTAATATCGAGAACTTAAGCAAATAAATAAGCAAAAGTAAAATAACCCCATTCAGAAATGAGCAAAGGACATGAACAAATTACTTCTCAAAAGAAGACATGTAAGTGGCCAACAAACATAAGAAAAAGCTCAGTATTATTAATCATCAGAGAAATACAAATCAAAACCACGATGATATACCATCAAACATCAGTAAGACAGCTATTGTTAAAGAGTCAAAAAAAAAAAAAAAATGATGTTGGTGAAGCCATGGAGAAAAGAGGATGGTTATACACTGTTGGTGGGAATGTAAATTAGTTCAGATATTTTTGAAAGCAGTTTGGAGACTTCTCAAAGAGCTTAAAACAGAGCTACCATTTTTCCCAGGAATCCCATTACCAGGAATATACCCAAAGGGAAATAGATCCTTCTATCAAAAAGACACATGCACTCGTATGTTCATTGCTGTGCTATTCACAAGAGCAAACGTGTGGAATCAAGCTATATTCCTGACAATGATGGATTGGATAAAGAAAATGTGGTGTATATACACCACAGATTACTATGCAACCATAAAAAAAAAAAAATAAAATCATGTCGTTTGCCACAACATAGATGTAGCTGGAGGCCATAATCATAAGTATATTAACACAAGAACAGAAAACCATATACTGCATGATCTCACTTGTAAGTGGGAGCTAAGCATCGAGCTCACACGGACATAAACATGGGAATGATAGACATGGAGTGCGGGTGGAAGAATTACCTATTGGGTACTGTGCTTACTACCTGGGTGATAGGATCTGCATGCATCAGCATCATGCAAAAGACGTGTGCAAGGAACCTGCACATGTACCCCCTGCATCTAAAATAAGAGTTAAAAAAAAAAAACAGGAAACTCTGAACACCAGATCTAACCTGCTTCCTCAGTAACGATGCGCTAGGCAAATCTTGCCTGGGCCCATCATGTCCAATCAACTTCAGAGACAGAAGCCAGATTTTTGGTTCCCAGTGTTTTCTTGCCATGTGCTTACAGTCTCCACTTTATTGTCCTCAACATTTTAGGACAAAGGCTATTTCACAAAACAGCTTCATGTCGTTGCTGCCATGGGGAATGCAGAAGATGGTCCTTGTCCTGAGAGGGATTAAGTGGCTTAGAGAGAAGAGCAGGGCACAAAAGGTTGGTGCTGAGATCTCTCAAGGGCATTGACAGCTGAGGCAAGAGGAGGGGCTGGAATAAGAGGTGAGAGGCTGTCCCTGGAAAAAGGAAATCTCCTTTTCTCAGGGTGTCCTTTAAATATCAAGGAGATGCTTTGGATTTCTGCCTTTCTGTGAGGTTAGGGGTTGAGGGATTATATTGACATATTAAAGACATCTGTTAATTGATATATATATAATATAAAATATAAAATACCATAATATATGTGTGTGTGTATGTACATTTAACGCACTTGAAATCATACTGTCCACACATTGTTATCTTGCTTTTTCTTCTAAGTATTATATTTCAAACATTCTCCCATGTCATTAAAGACTCTCCATAAACATCAAAAAAAAAAAAACAGAAAGAAGTGTGAGTGAAACAAATTTGAGTGAGCAATGGTGGGTGTCTAGAAATGAATTTTGAACATGTGCAGTCTAAATGATCTGGTGAATGTCCAAGTAGGGATATTGTCTAGTTGGGGAGAGAGACATGGAGAGTTTGCCACTAGAAAAAGGTGATTTTCCTAACTACAAGATAAAATGGGGTTACCAATTTTGTGACTACCACTAAGAAAATACCAAGAACTGTCTTCTGAACATTTTATTAATGAAGATTTAGTAAAGACTACTGAAATGCCAGCTTTTCAGGGGCACTTTTCCTAAGTATTCTATCAGAAATGAGCTGCCCAGATCAAAACCTGATGCTTTTTATTAGTTTTCTATAATATTTACTAATAGCTAGAGTTACTAATTGCTAATTTGTTTACTTTTTTAATTGTTCCTGTAACAAACAAAAGTTAAATTTTATGAAAGAACGCTCTTTGTCTTGTTTGTCACAATCATCATGTATCAGGAATCAAAAGATAGCCCAGGCGCTGCAGCTCACGCCTGTAATCCCAGCACTTTGGGAGGCCGAGGTGGGCAGATCATGAGGTCAGAAGATCGAGACCATCCTGGCTAACACGGTGAAACCCCGTCTCTACTGAAGATACAAAAAAATTAGCCTGGGGTGGTGGCGAGCGTCCCAGCTACTCAGGAGGCTGAGGCAAGAGAAAGGCAGGAACTCAGGAGGCGGAGCTTGCAGTGAACCTAGATCGCGCCACTGCACTCCAGCCTGAGTAACAGAGTAAGACTCCGTCTCAAAAAAAAAAAAAAAAAGATAAATAAATAATTGCAATTCTATGCACAAACACAAACTACTCAAGAATCAAAAAATTAGAAAATATTACTTAAGAATTTAACTAATATACTGTTTACAGTTATAATACATATATTTACAAAATAAACCACCTAAAATGTATGTAAGAATTTTATTAAAATTTATTAAAAAGGAAATTTCAATATTCAAAATATTTTAGTAATTTCCAAATTTATCTATACATCTGTTAAATTCCCAAGAAAATTTCCAATAAATTTTTTTGTTGATTTTTATGAAATACGATGACCTCATTCCACAATGTACTTGGTAAGGTATCTCCAGACACCCCTGAAACAGAGCATATTATGGGGTTTTGCCTTACTAGGTATCAAAATATATTTTTAAAAATATCAATACCATACAACAAAATACTAATATAGTAATATAATCAGATATATTACTGCTACAAAACAGAGCCAAGTCCTAAATCCACTCACTTACGGGAACTTGATTAATGATAGAGCACACATTGCACAATGACGGGAAAAGATGATTGTTTGATAAACTAGACTGGAAGAAAAAGTTATACATATGATATAAAGAGAAATTATATTTCTACAATGTAATCTATGCAAAAAGCAATTTCAAGTATATAAAATAATCAAATTTGAAATACACAATTTTAATGTTTTAAATGAATGCAATTTTACCATCTCAGAGTAAGAAAGATATCTCAATAGGATGCAAAATATATAAACCATATATGATAAAGTGGGAAAGCTAAACCACATTATAATTAGTAATTCTAGACCATATTACAGTCAGAAATCTTTTTATTTTGTGTGCATATGTGTATATACATAAGTCACCAAGATGTTCTTCACTCAGTAAATGGATAAATAAACTGTGGTACATCCAAACAATGAAATATTATTCATCTCTAAAAGAGATGAGTCGTCAATTCATGAAAAAAACATGGAGAAAACTAAAGTGTATATTATTAAGTAAAAGAAGGAAACAGGAAAAAGCCTACATACTATAGAATTCCAACTATATGACATTACATAAAAAGGGAAACTTTGGAGACAATAGAGATCAGAGGTTACTAGATGTTAGGGGAAAAAGAGATCAATAGGTGAAGCACATAGCATTTTTTAGGGTAGTGAAACTATTGTGTATGATACTGAAATGCTAGATACATGTCATCATACACTTGCCTGAACTCATAGAATGTACAACAGTTAGAATGGGTTCTTAAGTAAACAGTGCAGTTTTCATGATAATGATGTGCTAATACAGGTTTATTGATCATAACAAATGTATCATTCTAGTGAGAGATGTTGATAGTGGGGTGGGGGTGGCTGTGGAAGGTTAGGGATAACAAATATAAAGGAATTCTGTACTTTCTGCTTAATTTTGCTGTAAATCTAAGCTGCTCTACAAATAAAGTCTATTTAAATATCTAAATTAGAGAAAATAGCACAAATGTAACTGAAGTGAATTAATATCTGGCACATATAATGAATTTCTAAATGTAAAATTAAAAAGACAAATCACCCAATCAAAAACTTAGGACATTAAACAAATTGAAGAGAGAAAATATAACTTGATTTTAAAATATGTTGTATTCACAAAGGAAAATGTGAATCAAAACTATATTTCCTCAAATGACCTGACATGTTATTCAGACACAGTGTTACTAATAATCACAATTAATTGGAAAATATGTGGAGCAATAGGACCCAGTTTATACTTCTGGTGATATTCTAAAATGGTGTAGTTGCTTGACCTAACAAGGTGACCATGTCTAAAGTGTTACCTGGCAGCCTATTATTAAAATTCCTTAAAATGCTTAGACATTTTGCTTTCCCTAGGCAGTTATCATGAAGAATGTCCCTCAGCATCATTGAGGAAAGTCTAGATGGAAGAACTTAAGTCTATAGTTCATAAATTATAGGAAAGTCTTACAGTTATCTATTTTTTTTTTTTCTTTTTTTGGGGGACAGGGTGTTTCTCTGTCACCTGGATTGGAGTGCAGTAGCTTGATCTAAGTTCACTGCAACCTCAACCTCCTGGGCTCAGGCAATCCTCCTATGTCAGCCTCCCAAGTAGCTGAGACTATAGGCATGGACCACCATACCCAGCTAGTTATGGTATTTTTTTGTAGAGAGGACATTGCACCATGTTGCTCAGCCTGATCTTAAACTCCTGGGCCCAAACAATCTACCCTGTCTGAACTTCTAAAATGCTGGGCCTATAGTTGTGAGCCACTGCACCTGGCCTATTTAATCTTTACATATAGTGGGTTCTCTCTGAATTCACAGATTTGATGGGAACTGAGTTAGGTACTATGACTCAAAATTTGTTTATGTGAGTGTGTGTGTGTGTGTGTGTATGTATTTATATATATACACTATATATGTATTTATATATACATATATATGTATTTATATATACATATATGTATTTACATATATATATGTATTTTTCTCAGTTGCACACACAAAAATAATTTTTAATTAAAATAAAGACCTTTTGGAAGTCTGCCTTCTACTTTACTCCTTAGGGTCATGAACAATTCCACCCTACAAAAATCCTTAAGGCAAACCATTTTGATGACTTTACCAGCTCTGCAGTTTGTTGTGGCAACAATGTCTGCCTTGCATCTAGAATTACTGTGCCAGCATTTGATCTCTGCCTTCTTGGGGCCCTCTCATTCTCTTGAATGCAGTTGAGTTGAATCCATTTTACCAATAGAACCTGTGTCAGTATCTATGATCTATAGAAAATTACCACAAAAGCATTTTTCAAAGGTGATGACATCCTCAACTCTCCTCAAAGCATATCCTGGCCCTTGGTGAAGAGTGTCCTCTGGGTTCTCACCGGGGATTTAGGTAGTGGGTGGGCTATGTTAAATTCACTCCAGCATTTTTTTCTCTCAAAGTTGTTTGGATTTATTTCTCAACTTACTGTCTTGGAATTGCTAGCATTTTCATTTAGTTTGCCATGGGATATCAATGCAATCTGACCAATAATGTGAACCCCTACAGCTGTTTATGCTACTACAATGAATCCAGAAGCTCCAAAAGATAGATCTGCATTGATTAAGTAAGCTAAATCTGTCATTGCATTCTCTGTATCCTCCCTATTTATAGTCTCCAGATTTTCATTAATATGAATTACTAATGTAAGTTCCTAATATAAAGTGCTGCAGGTCTTTTTGTGTCATCGCTCTTTTCAAAGTTGTCTTTAATTGAAAATCCTCAGGGAATTTTAGGCTGTTACCTAACTCAATGTTTTACAATCTTCATTAAATTTTAGAATCAGCTAGGGAGATTTAAAGATTTCTGATGTTCAGGCTATTCTCTAAACTAATTAAATTATTATCTCTGGAGTGAGTCCCTGACATTAGTAACTTGTAAAGCTTCCAACGCACAGACAAGCTTGAGAAAAGCTGTTTTTAGATTAATGATAGTGATAAATGGAGAGTGTGGTAGGCTAAATGGTGGTCCCCAAAGTAGACATCCAGGTCCTAATCTCCAGATTATGTGACTATTACCTTATATGATAAAAAGAATGAATATTGCCTTACATGGCAAAAGATCTGCTGAAGGATGTTGAGACAAGGAGCTTTCCCTGGATTATCTGGGTGGCCCCTAACTAAACGTAATCACATGTATCCTTACAGAGGAGATGTGGAGGAAGTTTAGAGACAAAGAGAGGATAGATAGAAAAGAGAAGCCATGTGCAGATGGAGACAGAGATTAAGGTGATGTGGCTACAAGCCAAGGAATGCCAAGGATTGCTAGTAGATGTCAAGCATGGCAAAGGTGCTAAAAGCACACATTCAACTATGCAACAATGGACGCTTTGTGACACAGAAAATGATCTTCAGCAATTTCAGGAGCTCAGTTAGAGAGTTTGCATATCATTGTTGCAGCAATTAGTAAGAAACACTCTTGAATTAGCTTCTTGCTAAATGACCAAAAGAAGGGCACAAATAAGTCTCTCTGGGCATCAGAGTTGATGAAGCTTTAGCACTTCTTGTATTGTAAAGTAATTTAATTTAAATGACAGATCATGAAATGATGCTCAGCATAGCTATCTAACTTTCTCAATGTAATGGAAAGGTCAGTGGCTCAAACAATATTCAAGCCAGATCACTTAGCTACTCGATTTGTTCTCTGATCCACAAAGTTACTCTGTAGCAATGGGAACTCTTGGGTTTCCATGTACGAGATATGGTGAGCCAAGGACACCTTCCTGGGCATGCAACCTGTGCAGTTGCAGAGCTCCACCCTTAGAAGAGCCCTATGATTGCTTTAAAGCTCTGTTTGATTTAATGCATCTGAAATTCTTAATTTTTGAAAAGAGGTCTTCACAGTTCCATTTTGCAATGGAATACACAAATTGTATAGCCAATCTTACTCTTAGCCTTCAGAGTTCTTGTAAGTAGTTTAATTATATTCTCAAGTGTTTTTCACTTACTAAAGTGCTTATATATGTGTGGCATATAGAAATAAATGTAAAAAACAATTTATCAAAGATTTTAAAATGCATACTTTAATATCAGTTTATAGCATCGCTAATTTTTGGATGCACCTCTGAAAACATGACATCTTACATTCACTGTCAGGAAGATCCTGGTTTAGTTGATATCACCTATACTTGTGCAAATATAATCATTGTCTTTTATATTGTTATCATTAAATGACTTACCTACACTGTTGAAACAACATGTATTGTATTTGATTGCCACTCAAAATGTCTTTGAAAAGATTAGGTTAAGCTTTTTAAAGCTCAATGAATTATCACCAGCTAGCCTGTTATAAAGCAAACCTTAGTTTATTCACCATCACTTCAGTAATAGAATACACTAACTTGACAGGGTCTTTGAACTGTTACAGAAGTGGAATCATTTAGGGTTCTGAGGAGTTTGGGCTCAAGTAGTTTAAGATGGGTCCTTTACGGAAAGAAACTGATGGGAGGGTAATTTGGCAGTTTGTAAGCCTTTTTTCATTCATATATGCCTCAAGAACTTTCCCAAAGCAAGGTACCAAGTCGTCTGTGAATTTACAGTCTCATCTTTCCTGAAACAAACAAGAAAATCTTCAGACACATGTTGTCTCAATTTGCTTTTCGTCAATATGCTTGTAAAAATAAAGTTCACCACTTTCACAGAAAATTTATTTTACTGTAATTATTATAGTTCCATAATCCATTACATTACTATAGTTCCATAATCCATTACATAACAAAATTCATATGCCTTATGTTCTGATACTTGCTAACTATGTGTTGGGACAATCTGGGATAGGCAGAAAATATAGAATCTTAGCTTCCCACCCCTCCACTCCCAATCTTACCTAATATATAATAATCTGCATTTTATCTAGATCCTCATGAGTTATATGTACATTATGAGAAGCACTGCCTTAAGGTACTACAGAAACAAAACATCCTACAAGTAAAAGTTGTGTTAACTTTGTCACTAAATTGGATGTAATAGAGTACACATTCAGGCATCAGATAATACAAATGGAGGCAGGAGAATTTGCCAAATCCCTTAGAAGAGAAGAAGTAATGTTAAAGAATCAAGAACTTAGTATAATAGATTCATGTAACAGGTAGGACTATGGTTAAATTGTTGACTATCAAATTCTCAGAAAATTTGAATATTCGAATAGAATGGCTTAACTTCCATGAAATTCAAATTAGCAAATGGATAAGAGTTTAATCAATCTGGAAGAACTAGCAATACAACTTTTGTGTCAGAAACTTTGAGAAACATCCCAGAAGTTATAATGTTAAAACTTTAAAGGAAAAAAAAAATGCTGCAGCATGATCAATAGTTTCGAGGTCGCAAGGGAAAAACCAATATATCAAGGACTCCAAGTTGAAAGGTGATCTGAAAATTCAGGTATTAAGCTTAAAGACATTTACTCATACCCCAACTAATATACTCTTTACAGTTTCTCTTATGAACTATAAGAGTGATAAATATAAGATGTTGTCTAAATAAATCTAGGGCTCTTTGATAAATAAAAAAAATTATATCAAAGGCTTATATAACACTTTAATTTGTAGTTTTAGTGTTTTCACAGTGGTATAGAAAGTAATAGTGTATTATTTTAATATCTCCCAGTGTTTGATGAAATAAAGCAGTAATTCAGCAAATCATAACACCAAACTTCTAATTTGCTTTTATTACTCTGAAACTACAAGAGGAAAGATATTATTCAGCAAGGTCACAGATAGTTCCTGGGATGGGAAAAAATAAACACATTTTAACATGTTTTTCTTTAAGGTTTTTTGTGTCATTGATGGTAGCCAATTCGCCTTGTAGTTTATTGAATTTCTCCTGTCCTTTTTGCTATTTTTAGGGAGTAGCCAACTAAAATCCCAAAAGTTTCAATGAGCGCCTCACTCTAGGAGATTCTATACATCAACTTAATTAACTCTATACATCAACTTAATTAACTCTTTCACTACTGCATGCCTTGGACTGATAGAATCTAAAAATAAAACTGAATGTGTACTACATTCATCCTGAATTAAGCAAAATTCCCAACCCCAAATTACCACTACTTTCTGAGGATCTCTTTCCAGAAGTCTGTACTCTGTTGTGATTATTTGTATCAGTCAGTGATTTTGGTTGAATACATGAGAAATCTGCTAAAGTTAACTATACAGAACATAAACATATTAGGAATATATTGCCCAGATAGCATGATACTTCTGTGCACTGTTGTTTCCTGAATTCAGATTCCCAGATGGTTTATCAAATTTGTAAATGCTGGTTCAAATATCTGTACTCTGCATGTCAGTTATCAAAGGAACAAGGAAATCTAGCATCTGAACCATTTCGGTTTGGTAGTAGAACACAGAACACTGCTTTCCACTGAGAACTATACATTGGTAGGGGTCTCAAAGATAGGAAGGCATTTCTGATGCCAGTCTAGAGGGAAGATTAATTGTGTCTGAAAGTTTACATAAGGATTTTCTAAAGTATGTGAAAGGGATATGGCAAGGAATAAAGACTATTTCAGATAGCAGAAATGAAGCACCAGATCCAGCACATGTCAGAACTGAAGTTTGTGCTTCTAGTTTAAGATGGCAACTCTGGAACTTTATATTCCCTCCTACCCAAATCTCACAAAAAAGACAGAAAAAAGAGTGATAAATGAATAATTCCATTGAGAGTAGAAACATTAGAAACAGTACAAGACCATTTTTTTCCCAAAAGGCGGAAATCCCACTGATGGTTCAATGAAAGTGGAGTAAATGTCACAGAGTTGTGCTCAGTATAGAAAGCAAGAAAGGATTGTGGGAGAGAAATGCAGGAGGTTAAACAAAAGACTGGATAATGAACAGCAGAGCTAGATCTTTCATTATTTCTACATTTTCAGGAAAATAAAACTCTGGTAGCACCAGCCTCTGTGTCTACAATAAAACAATAAAAGATGTGATTTATCTGGGAAGTGGTTGGCCTTCTATTGCGATATTGGGTCCTCAGGGAGATGTCACATTTATTGTGGCATTTAATGATCAGTCTACTTCCAATTCTGTGAATTTGAAAATGAAATCAACCTATTCCGTTAGTCACTTTCTTTAAACAGTGTTTTCATTCAACTCTTCTACTCAATGAAAAAGTCTCCTAAGGAAACAGAACTTAATTACTGGTGAAAAAACCTTTACTCTCTATCTATATTAATAAATGTTTATTCATAAATACAAAACATTACCAAATGGGATTTGAGACCCATTGGTGCAAAAGGAAAAAAAAAAAAAAAGATCAATAAGGGAGAAAAATATTTGAATAGTTGAACATTTTACACCCATATTCTTTAATGCCTTAGTGAAAATGTACGTGTATGCATATAAAATGTATAATGATTAGGACTTCTTTGTTACCAAAGATCAGTGGCACTGCCTCTCCACTTTCTATGGGTCTTGAAAATGTAAGGCCTTTTGATTTTACAACAAGTGGTACTGGGGAGTTTGATTCTTAAACTGTAAACACATACTTCCAAGATTAATTTATAAGGCCATCAGGAGAGATATTGGAAGCAGTCACAAGGTATGTCCTTTTGTTTCTCAAGGGAATGAGAGAAATTTTAATTTTTATCTTTTTTTTTTTGTAAAAAGTGTATAAAATTCTGTCCAGAGTCTGTAATTACTCTTGTGCTACCTTAGATGCATGAATTCTGTTAATACGTGATTATGAAATGATTCTCTCTTCTATGTTGGTAGAGACACTACTTTTGTTGGCAGAATAATTTATGTTTCAACATATATATGGAATTGACACTAGTGCTATATGTTTCTGTTTCTGGAAGCAACACCTCTACTTCTAATGCATCTTTAATAATGTTGCACTTACATTGAATATGTCAATATGTAGCAATGAACTAATATTTTTAAATGTTAGAATTTAAGGTCATATTTAGGGACATTGGGTGAGATATTTGGGTTAGACGTAATTTCTCTAAAGCTCCTCAAATCATGCTTGTACCTGAAAGAATGCTTTAAATCTAGCTTGTCCAAACCACAGGCCACATGCAGCCCAGGACGGCTATAAAATCATAATCTGTGTTTAGAAAATACATGATTGTACCACCAAATTTTATGTTTAATATTATATCCAGAATTTACAGTTTCACTGCAATTATTACATAAAGGCCACTATTACTCTAAATCTGATTTTTTATGAATAGACAGGGAAAGCTTAATATGTGTATAATAGTAATGTAAATTTTATTGGGATTTCTTCCTCAAGAAATAACCATATTATTTTTTTTTCTGTTGAGTGTATGTGCGAGTTAGATTGTCCTGCACTTTCCTCACTATGAATGTGTCCCCTGACTAGATACATTATTGTGTAAAATTTCATGCCTGTGGATCAGGCATTTTGTTAGTCCCTAGATAATGGTGCTGACTGAGACTCTTTAGGTACTAAACAAACAAAATAACAAAAAATACGATATCCCAAATAGGTGTTAATTCCTGTAAGGATTAATTTTTACCCCATTGAGGATGGAGAAGCTTAATAGAATCTATTTACCACCAAATGGACTATTTGCCTTCCCATGAAAAATTGCCATACTAGCGTTCAAAATTTGTCTCTTTTGATGACATATTGAATATTCTGAGAAGGCTGAAACTAGGTTATATAAGTCCATGCTGTTGGGTTTATGTGTGGTCTCCATCTCTATCACCATGGTTGTTATTCTGTTTCTATGATTATCATGCCAAGTCCAGTGGAGCCAAGGAGAAAGGCCATTATTTAGGGTCAGCTGACTGGGTAATTCGTCTACTTGGTTGTTTGGTGCCTCTCTTCCATGGTGAGTACTCTTTGGTTGCCATTAATATCTGACAGAAAAATTTTCATTCTTGTTACTCATTTGCATATGTCCATCCACTTGCCTCTCCCCTATACCTCATTTCATCTAATATTTCAGTTCTTTAACTTCCAGGACATTCACAACAGCTCGTAATTACATACATATTCTCACCTTTGGCCACATCTGATTTATGTAAAGTAGTTGAACAGTTGTATCCCTAGAAACTCTGTCCATTAGGAAGATTTTTTTTTTTCTCATTCACTGTCCTTCAAAGCCACCACTGAGTGTGCCTGTAATGTAGACTCCATTTATTTTTGGTTTGTATTTATATACTGAGCCAATGTGTTTTGGCTTGGATTTTTTTCTATTTCTTTCATACATCCAAAAGTACAAGGTGAGAGAGAAATGCAAATGTGGTAGATGATATGAGAATCTAGGCTGTATGTTAGTGCCATTTACTTATGCCTTCTAGTCCTTCTCAGGCTGGATCCTTAATGTGTCATTTCTGTACTGCAATGAACTGTTACTGGATCTGCTTAATTTGAAGACTTCATTAATCTGCTAAAACCCAGATAAAAATGGACATATATGTAATAGACTAAGGTTACTCAGAGATTTGATCCTATTCATCAACTTGGAAGCCAGAAGTAAAGGTAGGAACATCTCTTGAGAAGAACCTCTCACTTGCAGGGAGGAGGTCTCTAGAGTGTCCTCCTATATTAGGAAAGTGCTAGTTCATGATAGGAAAGGGTGAGCCCCCTCTAAAGACTCAGGGTTCAGAGTTACAATTATCAGAGGAATTCATGGAAATGCTCCCAATCTGTCTTAGTTTTTTCAGGCGGCCCTAACAAAATAAAATAAACTAGATGGCTTACAAATAACAGCAACTTAGTTCTCATAGTGTTAGAGCTGGTAAAGTCCAAAATCAAGTCGCCAGCATGTTTAGTGCCTGGTGAGGACTCCTTTCTTAATAGATCGTGCTTTCTTGCTGCATCCTCACGTGATGAAAGGATGAACACATTTCCTGGAGCCTCTTTTTCAACAGCATTAATTCCATTATGAGGAATTCACCCCCATGATCTATTCACCTTCCAAAGGTGCTACCTCCTAATACCATCACCTTGGGTATGAGGATTTTAGCATATTAAATTTAAGGAGACACAAACTTTCAGGCCATAGCACACCCTGAGCCTCAGTAACTCATATTTTCTCAATTAGGGCTGTGCACATAACAAAACACACCTGCCTAGACTGAACATTCTGAAGTGTTTTACCTGAATGACCTAGAAGTCATATTTTGAGTCTGCTTCTCAGAGTCCTAATATTACTGTTAAGGTCATTGAGCTACAAAAGGTCCTACCTCACACTGCAAGAGACAAGAAAGGGCCCCTTTGTAATCTAGAGTGGAGGTTTTCTGGCTTGCACCTTCAGCCACACCCAGTTTGTTATCATCTCTCTGTAGGACATCAGTGTACCAGACCCAGACAATTCCATTATGTTTATATGTATTGTTCTTTCTGAACTTTTTAAAGACTTCATTTATCAAATTGTACAAGTCATCCCTCCCGCTTTGTACCTCTACCATCCTTTGCCCTTTTCTTCCCAGGAGGCTCATGGCTTCATCCTCAATGGGAGATCTCACAACTAGGAGGCTAGTAGTGGAGAATTTGTCTCTTGAGAGGAGATAAAGCAATTTGGCTCAATGACTGTCACAGTTTATAAATTATATATAATGTGCTTTCTATAACATGATTACCATACTTCTACTCTCCACATCCAAGAGTTCAATTGTTTTCATTTTTAGATCCCACAAGTAAGAACATGTGATGTTTGTCTTTCTGTTACTGGATTATTTCACTTAACATAATGATCTCCAGCTCCATCCATGTTGCTGCAAATGATTGGATCTCATTGTCTTTTATGGCTGAATAGTACTCCACTGTGTACATGGGACACATTTTTTTAATCAAATTATCTGTCGATGGTCACTTAGACTGCCCCCAAATCTTAGCCATTGTAGACAGTGTATAAACAAACACAGGAGAGCAGATATCTCTGATATTCTGATTTATTTTCTTTGAGGTATATACCCACTAGTGGGATTGCTGGGTCATATGGTAGCTCAGTTTTTAATTCTTTCAGGAACCTCTAAAGTTTTTTCCATAGCAATTGTACTAATTTACATTCTCACCAACAGCATACGAGGGTTCCCATTTCTCCACATCCTCACCAGCAATTTTTTATTGCCCATCATTTAGATATAAGCCATTTTAACTGGATGAAATACATTTACTATGTATCTGTATAATTTTTTGAAATATTTTAAGTTAAATATATATATGATGAAATCTTGTGAAAATATGTTATTTGGCATTTATCAATTTTTTGTTAAGAACAGCTATGTAAAAACTGAGCGATTCACAGTCTCTACTCTCAAATGACTTAGCCTTAAGATAAAATTTGTGTTATGTACAAGTAGTTTCACTAAGTGTATTAGTCCACAGGAAAAAAGTCCACAGGAAAAAAGAAATCCCTATATTAGAAAATATCAGTGAAGTTAGAAGTAAAATTCACTTGAGAACTGGAAGGTGGCAGCAGAGTTACTATTTAAATTTGAAATTTAATTGACAGTAAATTTGGAGAAATAAATTATTCCATGGATAAGAAAAATAGAAAATCATGAGCATAGATGGGGAAAGTGCAGGGTGTTTTCAGGGAAAGAGATGAAGTGTTTTAGTTGAGTTGAAGTATACACAGTACAAAAGGGAGTCCTGAATATGTTGAGATTGTGGCCAATTATTGAGAGCCTTAAAGATCAATCTTGTGAAAGTGACAAGCAGGTGTTAACTATGGAGCTACATTTTTGGCCCAGATAGAATCACTTTCACAGCTGCCCAAAGAATTTACGTAAATTTCTTGGGTTTTGTTTTTTCTTCTTGTTGCTGTTTATTTATTTATTTTTAACTTTTATTTTAAGTTCAGGAATACAAATAAGGTTTATTACATTGGTAAACTTGTGTCATGTGGGTTTGTTGTATAGAGTTTCATAACCCAGGCATTATTAAGAGTTGCCAAACCTTCATTACCGTAGAATCCTTGAACAAAATAAGGCTATTTGTATACTTTTGAAGCATTTGCTAAAATTTACTAGAGGGAATAATAACACAAACAAACGAACAAAAAACGTTTCTATGTTCCCACAGAGAACAATATCCTCTAGATAAACTTACTCCTTCTACAAATGGAGTCAAAGTAGGTACCACAATTGGCTACTAGTCAGTTATGTCAGGATGGCACCGATGATGCCTTAAACAAATGCAGGGAAATTAGAAAGGAAAAACAAAGGAAAATTTCAAAGACATGGAAGTATAAGTGCCAAGCATTTGCATCTAATGGTATATGCAAAGTGAGAGTACAGTTAAAGGAAATTGGTTATAAAAATATAGGTAACAAATTAATAAAATAATGTCACAAACGTAGATCTGCACTAAAGTCTATGGATGTGAATTTGTTTAGTTTTATGCATTCTGTGAAATAAAAATGTGCAGTATTTATTGTATTACTAAACTATTATTTAATATGTGAAAAAATGTTTTCTTGCTTAGTCTTTTTTAGTAAAGATTAATGAAAAATATATTCTAAACATACAATTGGTCTCCAACTTGAAATGGTTCAACTTATGATTTTTCAATATTACCATGGCGCAAAAACAATACACATTCAGTATAAGCCATACTTTGAATTACTAATTTTGATCTTTCTTGGGCTTGCAGTAGGTGGTATGACTCTCTCTTGCCTTCCTGGTTGGCAGCTGTGAGCCATAGCTCCTAGTCAGCCATGTGATCACAAGAGTGAGCAACCAATTCTCTTTAGAATAGTATGCTCCCAGATAGTTTTGCCCTATTGTAGGCTAATGTAAGTATTCTGAGAGCATTTAAGGTAGGCTAGGCTGATCTAGGATTTTTGGTATGTTAGGTGTATTAAATGCATTTTCTTCTTAAGACATTTTCAACTAATGGTGGTTTTTTCAGGACATAACCTTATCACAGGTGAAGAAGCATCTGTACACATATACAAATACACACAGTAAGAGTTCATGAGTATAATATATAATCTAATGTCTCAATTTATTTTCAAGAAAAATATTAGAATCTTTTAGCTAAAAAAATGTTTTTCCTTCTGTTGAACTTGATGCTTAGAGTCACAATTTGCTGAAATAAATTAGTCAATGTCCTATATTTAAATTCTTGTCTTACAACATTAAAGAAATTGTATTATTATATTAAGATAATTGCTAAAGATACACTCCTATATGAGGACATGTACACATACACGCTCACTTACTTTTGCTCAAATTAAAGCTAATCAATTACTGAACATTTTTGAAGGTAAAAATGAATTAGGATGTTTACACAATGCAACTAATTTCAGCAACAATAAACAATACCCTTAAAATATTGATACAAAAGCAAATCATGTAGATGACTGAAATTTTTTTGAATGCAAAATGTTAGTAGGCTCCAGAAAGAATAAATTTTGACTCTTACCTGAAAGAAAATGGGTCATACAAAGATGAATATAGATGCTTTTTATCTGTATGCCCCATGGATTTATTACCTAAGTGTAAGTATCTTTGCTTTGGGTTCAATTTAGTTTACTGAATGTTAAGGTTTTCATTCTTAATTAGAAATTTTATTTTGTTTATTATGTTATTCAAATACACCTGCTGATTTGGTTCATTTCAGAATCATAGTTATTTGTAATTATTATAAAGAAAGGGTGATTAACCTTTTCACTCATATAAGAAAAGATGGTACAAAGGGCTGTCATGTGAAAAGCTAAATATTTATAAACAATCTGGGCATTTTTAAATATGTTGATAAAATTAAGATAGAAGCAGAGGTAATGAATACTGCAAAATATTTTGCCATATTTGTTTTCCTTATCTTGTCTTTTATTTTCTTCTTCCTAAAAGATATTTTAAATGTTAAAAGAAAAACACTTTTGGAACCATTAATTTTTTAATATATTTTTCCAGATGATCATTAATATTAAACAGAAATACAGGAGAGAGTTTGATGATCTTTACCTTTGATTTTCAACAATAAAACCGATCAGAAAAAGGGATGAAAAAAATAATCTGACACTATACAAGCTGCTATCTATTGTCCTCATTTGCTAATGAAAATTAACAGACAGGATTTAAGTACTCTTTGCTAATAATGCTCAATCCTTCCCCACATGGCTTCCTCTCCTGCCTTGGACACATTAATAAAGGCTTGCAGTTGTTTTTCTTTATTTTGCTTCTTTTTAAATTTTATACTGTACCACCACTTATTGCACTAAGGAAGCAGCAGGTAATAAATCCTCTGGGTTTCTTTGGTTTGTGTCTGGCTTCATGAAATACCCACTATGAATGACCGTGACTGCAGTTGATGATGTCCTATTCACATAGACTATAGCTCAGAAACACACTGAGCAGTGCAATGAAATGAAACATTTGTCCATTTATATCTACCAATACAACGTCTAGATCCATTGAGCATCTCTTCAGTAACAACAAGTCAATAGGAATACATATCAAAGAAGCCAAGTAGATAGGCTTGATTAAGAAACAAACATTTGGTATCCAGAATGGTACCAAGGATATCATTAAGGAAATAGTGCAGCATTTTTAAAGTCATAGGAAGTTGCCTATATTTATATGTAGATTATGTGGATTGTTTGATTCCTTTACCATCCCTTGTAATATGCTACTTATTTATATATAAATATTTACTGAGTTCCAGAGACTGTTCTAAGTTCTTGAGATACAAACCTATAAGTAAGGCAGAATAAAATAGCCTACCTTCATGGTAGTTACTGTCTCAAAAAATCAGTCAGATTAAAAACTATAAACATCATAAACAGGTAAATTATATGCTAGTTTAAAATGTGATAAGCATGATAAAAAATAAAATAATCCAACTTAAGTTTTTTTAGTGTATATATGTGTGGTGTTCGTTACAACGACGAAGAGTAATCAGGCTATGCATATGGATGGTATATTTGAGCCAAGACTTCAAAAAATGTAACTTGTTTGTTTAATTTATACTGAAGTAGCCAGATCACTGTTCAGTGCAATTATAATTCAGTATATCCAGCCAGTAGAAAAAAATGTGTCTGGAAGGTAGACATAAATAAGAGAATTTGCAGTAATTTTGAATGCAACTTACAAACTTGGTTTTTGCAATAGTCACTTCCTCTTCCTGCTAAAACATTATAGCTTTTGTTTCCTTTATCTTAGACAGTGTCTCTTGATAAGAAAACTAAACTTCAGGGATCTCATTTTTAGAGAATGAGCACTTTGTGCTAAAATAACTTGTAATAGTCTCCTTAGTTCTTTCAACAAAACAGAACCAAAGGTTCAAGCCAATTGAGAAGACAGAAGTGAGTTCCATAAGTAAAATTTTACAAAAATAAATCTATCAAAATTATGTTTTATATTTATGAGTGTGTATAAATATGTAGCTATGTATAGTTTTATTAGAATGTTTACTATTTTTTAATATAAGGTTATGTCAACCATTAATTCAGACTGTTTTAAAAAGATTATCTTCTAACTCACAGTAGAAAATGTAGAACTTAATGATATTTTAGTAATATATTTTCATATAGCATGTGATTTTGAAATTAGAAATTCTAACTCAAAAATTAAATTGTAAGAACAGTCTTTGTGTCTCATATTAATAATTAAGATATTTTGACTTCATCCTTAGTGACTAAGGGAATTTTACACTGACACTGTATGTTTGAGAGGTGGAATGAAATATGAATATTTTATTAATATAAAAACCAACAGATTAATTCATCATGTATTTTGTGAGTTGTTTTGCTGTGTAACTTATTTTATTTGTTTATATTATACATAATTATTATTCTATAAATAAATTATATTTAAAATTTTTATGACTAGATTTACTTCCTTAAGCATAATGCCTTGTTCATTAATATTTAAACAATTTTGTTTGCCAATTTCAAGAGATCATGGGATAGATTCTGTAGCATAAATTTATATTTGCTTCCTGATTTAAAGCAGTCACTACCACACAAATCAGTATTTTCAGATTTAACAATTCACAAGAATAGGAAATATTATAATTTATTTTAATGATATTATTTTAGTCAAAATATTTGTAGCTAAAAATATACTAACATTTGGAAGTGAAAATTTAAAAGAATGTTTTAATGTGGCAAATAGAAGTATATTTAGTAAAATATTTTTACTATAAAATATTATTTAGAACATTCCAAAAATGTATGTTACGGTCTGTTTTTGGCTTGCTGACAAATACTGACTTACTATCATCCTAATAAAATAAGTTGAGCTATGTTAGTGGTGATTACTTTTTAATGAGTGATAATATTTGTCATCCTATTTCTAGTTATCCTTGACTGTACATTCTTCATTTCAGTATGCAATGAATGAAATGACACTATCCATGAAAAAAAGTGTCATTGCTAAAGCAGGTATATAAAGTTTGGGAGTTTGGGAATTACACGTCTTAAATGAACATTATGATATGTAAAAATAAGGCAAATAAAATTTGTGGGGAAAAAAAAAAGAAAAGAAAAAACTTAAATTAGCCGGGATCAGTGACTCATGCCTGTAATCTCAGCACTATGGGGGAGGCCAAGATGGGTGGATCACCTGAGGTCACCTGTTCGAGACCAGCCTGACCAACATGGTGAAACCCCATCTGTCTTAAAAATAAAAAATTAGCCGGGTGCAGTGGTGTTCACCTGTAATCCCAACAACTCAGGAGGCTGTGGCAGGAGAATCACTTGAACCCGGGAGGCAATGGTTGCAGTGAGCCGAAATTGTGCCATTACACATCAGCCTGGGCAACAGAGTGAGGCTACGTCTCAAAAAATAAAAAATAAAAAAATAAAACTTGACCTAAGAGATTTGTTAGATTTAATGCAATTCTAATAAATTTACCAAAGATCTTTTTTAAATGGGGCTACTTAAGTTGATACTAAAGTTACATGGAGAAATAAACATGCAAGAATAGCTATGCATGTCCTTAAAAGGAAAATATATAAGGAAAGCAATAGCCTTACCCCATACTACATTAACTATGACGACTCTATAATTAAAATAATGTGGCATTGACCCATGAAAACATGAAAACAATGGAAAATCCAAAAATAGACTGATAATGGAGAATCCAAAAGTAGACTGATATCCAAAAATAGAGAAAGATGTATAATATAATACAAATAGTACATAATAACGACTTGGAAATATATTATATTTATATGAAATAATATATCATTGATTAAATTAAATTAATTAAATATAATATGCAATATATTCCCTTTGGAAAAAACGTAAGAATATATAGTTTTAAAATACCTGTATGGTCACTTGGAAAAATTAGCTAAATCCCTTTCATTCTCACTTGCTTTCTGTACTTCTTATTTCAAATTAATACATAGATTGCTTTTGTTTTTCCTTTTGTTTCAAAATTTGCCTTAAGTTTTGCTTTAGCTGTCTTCCATTAGTTGATATGGATAGTTCAACTTCACCTTTTTTTCCACATGCAATTTATTATTTTATATTAAAAACTTTTATTCATTTTTAAAATTTATTTCACTGATCTATATAAGAAATGGTTACTCCTTACATACCATTAAGAATCAGTGAATAATATTCGAACAGAAATAAGCAACACATATTTCACTAGTGCTAGACGTTAAACATCCTATTTAGAAATATTCTGTAATTATGTAAAAATGACATATTTTGTATATTGTAATTGAAATTATGTGCTATCAATTTTGTTGCTGTAGCACAATTTAAATGTTGAAAGGCTGTTAGTTTCAAATAGACTCTAAAAAATACATTTATGTATGTATGTATGTATGTATTTATTTATTTATTTAAGACATGGTCTCAGTCTGTTGCCCAGGCTGCAGTGCAGTGGCGTGATCTTAGCTCATTGCAACCTCTGCCTCACGGGTTCTAGTGTTTCTCATCCCTCAGCCTACTGAGTATCTGTTACTACAGGTGCGTGCCACCTTGCCCTGTAGTCCCACGTGTCAAATTGGTAATACCTTTGACATCTGTCTTTCTCTGCTAAGGAGTATTTCTCACTTCCGTCCCCCTTTATACACTTTATACTGAGAAAAATGTTAATGTCTCTGCATTGAATTTGAAGGATTACTTAACTTGTCATTAGTTCCACTTGGTTCACATCAGACATATTTATGCTTCTACACTATTCTTCAAATTTTAGATACAGAGAACTTAACAATGATGTCATACCACTGCTACAATAAATAGCATTTTAGAATAAAATAGAGATATAAGTAATTACAATATCAAGATAACTTTATGTTACTCCTTTCTGAAATGTTAACACTTCACTCTATTTTCATTCATTTTAGAAGATTACAGCTGGGAAATAAAAGAAGAAGATTTACACTATATGTAGAAATGTTGCTGAAAATTTCACTGAAAACCATCATTAGCATATGAGGATATGTTTTTGTTGAAGACACCAAGTCGAAGCAGTTTGTCTTTTTCTGCTAATTTTAATTACTGTCTTTGTGAATTCCTTTATAACTTCTAAATTTTCAAGAAATTATGTGTTCTGAGATGGCATTCATCAGGTAGCCATTCATTTTGTGAAGTTAAAACTAATTGGCAATACTTTTCAAGAGCAGCTTGTTAAAAAAAATTTTATTTAGATAGAGGTGTTAACAGTGGGAACAAAATCCTCAAACTGTCCAGCAACCAGATGGTTCAATATAAATAAAATAAACTGCATGTTTGCCAAGCTGCATATATTGTCTTGTCACGTGAAAAAAAGCAAAAAACAAAAAAAAAAAACAAAACAAAAAAACACAGTTAAATGGGCTGGGCGCGGTGGTTCACGCCTGTAATACCAGCACTTTGGGAGGCTGAGGCAGGTGGATCACGAGGTCAGGAGATCGACCATCCTGGCTAACACGGTGAAACCCCGTCTCTACTAAAAATCCAAAAAAAAAAAAAAGAAAAAGAAAAAAAATAGCAGGGCATGGTGGTGGGAGAGGCTGAGGCAGAAGAATGACGTAAACCCTGGAGGTGGAGCCTGCAGGGAGCCGAGATCTCACCACTGCCCTCCAGCCTGGGCAACAGAGTGACACCCCGTCTCAAAAAAAAAAAAAAAAAAAAACAAAACTTTTTAAAGAATATTAAAGATGAATTCTGAGCATGATTTTCAACAAAAGTAACATAGCTACGGACACTTTTGATGATAAAACAATTATATACTGAGCATTGCACCATTAGAATTATGTGAAATCATGTAGATTTAAGAAATTTCTGAAAGATTGTAAACAATAACTTCACATACAAGTAGTACTCAATGCTAGATTTATAGTTCAACCGGATACCACACTCATAACTTACAAAAGGAAGCCATTCATTCCCGAATTAACTAAGGTGATTGATAAATATGTTTACTATTCTTCTCGGGTAAAAAATAGTGTCAGGTCTATTATTCATAGAGCAGAGCTGGGTGCCACGGAGAAGAATTAGCCCTCATATGTGTTCCTTGTCTCACTTGTCCCTGAGATGCCTAGCATGAGCTCAATTTTTAATGAAAAGTCAATTCACTAAAAATCAATAATAAAATTGACCAAAAGCAAACACACAAAAATTTTTACATACAAATGAAGAAAAGCACTGTTAGGCAATCTTTCAATGGTGGTTCTTAAAAGTGTGATTCCTGCTTCAAAATTAGATTATATGGGAGTGGGTGAAAAATGAAGATTTTTGGGTCTGATCCAAATCTACAGAATTATAATCTCTGAGAGTGGGCCCAGAAATATTTGTTTTAACAAGTTTGCGTGACTGAGATACATGCTAAAATTTGAGAACCATTACTATGGAACATAATGAAAATTAAAATAAATTTAAAAATTTTTCTAGAATGTAATGAAAAGGACACTACATAGGCAAACCTATGGAATAGTGAAATCTGTACTTAAGAAAATGTATAGACTTAAAAAGTGTTTATATAAGTCTCATAATTGAAATTTTAAAGTGATAATTTATATTTTAAGCCTTTAAAGAAATAAAAGGTCATATAAAAATAAGTGGCTCCATAATATTTTTAGGTTTAATTAATGTATAAACAAATGTTAAAAATGCATCTTATTGAAATGGAGTTTACAGAGACATAAAATAAATAAGTTTATATAATTAAGTTATAAATGAAATAATGTTATTTTTTGTACCTTTTCTTCCTAATTTAACACTGCATCAAAATATAACTCCTAATTCTAGGTTTTCTGAGAACTAGACACTTGGTGATTTATCTCTGAGAATAACCTAGGCATTCAAGAGCATGAATAATCCATGAAAATGACTGAACTGGTAATGCTGTTAAATTTAAACAGCAAAGGGAATGTCATAGTACAAAGCTATAAAGTACAAAGCTTTCAGTTGTAATAGGATTTATATGCTAGAAGATCAAAGAAGGTTATCTTGAGGGTCTCAATTTTTATGTAGTGCCAAATAATTTACAAAAAGGTTGGCATAAAAATAGTTTATGTTGCTACATATTATTTTAGTATTATTTCTAATAAATTTTAATTGTATAGTTTGGAAATAGTTTTACCAAGGATGGCTTTTGGTCCAAATTTGGTTTTAAATTCATAAAGTAAATAAATGAGCTGAATACATCATTATTTAGCATATCATTAAACCCATTGTATTAATCCAATAATTTAAAAAATTTGCATTCAATATATTCAATGGAAATAAAAGGGAAAGTGTGTTAATAGACCAGGCATTGTTAAAATTTTCAGTAAACAAATTTTGACTTGTATTTAGCAATGTCACCTTCCAGTATTACGGTGAGTGGATTCAAGTAATAATTGTAATCTATTCTACATAAAGGTCTTATGCTGCCATTTTTAGGTGTAAAATTTTACAGTTTTCTGCAGTGAGCCCAGACTGTGCCACTGTACTCCAGTCTGAGCGACAGAGCAAGACTCTGTCTCAAAAAAAAAAAAAAAAGTACAGTTTTCATCATTTCTTCAAGATCCCCATCTCAGGCCCTTGGTAATCATCTGAATCATCAGAATCCTGTCTTTCCCTAATAACTCCATATTTCTCTTACCAAATTTTGTTGATTTTACATTCTTAACATTTTTTCCAAACCATTTTCTTCCTTTCACATCTACTGATAATACTAAAATTAGGTGAGAGTCATAGATCCTTACCTCTACTACTAAAACAGTCAAAACTTATCTTTCGAGTCTCTATTCTAGCTTTTTTCAATTTTTCCTTTACATGCCCTGTAGGGAGAATAATTTAAAGCAAAACATCTTACATATTTAGATGGTCTTCCACTACATTGACTGTGTATACAAAACTACTCTAGTTCAATTTTTCTAAAACATAATTATGCATAGGAATCATTTGGTGAATTTGCTGCATTAATCTCAGTTACTAGATTCCAGGGATTAACTCCAAAAGAGTCTGATTCAGCGGCATTTATATTGGGACAGAAACCTACATTTTACTTATCACCCCACCTGGTGACCTGGCCACCTTCTCCCTAGCCATTCCCACATTCAAAGATATTTTCATCTTAATAGCTCAAAACTAATATGGTTTGGCTGTGCCCCCACCCAAATCTCATCTTGAATTGTAGTTCCCATAGTACCTACATGTTGTAGGAGGGACCTTGTGTGCGGTGATTAGATTATGTGGGTAGTTCCCCCATGCTGTTCTCATAATATTGAGTAAGTTCTCACAAGATCTGATGATTTTATAAGGTGCTTCTCCCTGATTCTCTCTGCACTTCTTCCTGCTGCCGCCTTCTGAAGAAGGTGCATTGCTCGCCCTTTGTCTTCTGCTATGATTGTAAGTTTCCCAAGACCTCAGCCATGTGGAACTGAGTCAATAAAACCTCATTCCTTTGTAAATTACCCAGTCTCGGGTATTTCCTTATAGCAATGTGAGAATGAACTAATACATTAAATTGGTACTGCAGACAGTGAGGTGCTGTTGTAAAGATACCCAAAAATGTGGAAGCGACTTTGGAACAATGTAACTGCCAGATGTTGGAGCAATTTGGGGGGCTCATAAGAAGACAGGAAAATGTGGGAATGTTTGGAACTTCATAGAGGCGTGGAGGGCTCAGAAGACAGGAAGATGTGGGAAAATTTGAACTGCCTAGAGACTTATTGAATAGCTTTGACCAAAATGTTGATAGTGATATGGACAATGAAGTCCAGGCTGAAGTGGACTCAGATGCAGATGAGAAACTTGTTGAACTCCCTAAAGACTTGTTGAGTGGCTTTGACCAAAATGTTGACAGTGATATGTACAATGAAGTCCAGGCTGAAGTGGTCTCAGATGCAAATGAGAAACTTTTTGGGAACTGGAGTAAAGGTCACTTGCTATGCAAGAGACTGGAAGTATTTTACCCTGCCATTGAGATCTGTGGAACTTTGAACTTGGGAGATATGATTTAGAGTATCTGGCAGAAGAAATTTCTAAATGATGAAGCATTCAGAAGGAGGCAGAACATAAAAGTTTGGAAAATTTGCACCCCAACAATGTGATATAAAAGAGAACCCCATTTTCTGGGGAGAAATTCAAGCTTACTGGAGAAATTTGCATATTTTCTCCAGTAAGGAGAAAGGAGCCAAATGTTAACTACCAAGACAATGGGGAAGATGTTTCCAGGGCATGTCAGAAACCTTCATGGTAGCCCCTCCCATCGCAGGTCTCGAGGCCTAGGAGAGAAAAATGGCTTTGTGGTTGGACCCAGGTCCCTCTACTCTATGCAACCTTGGGACATGGTGCCCTGTGTTCCACCTGTTTCAGCTCTAGCTGTGACTAAAATGTCCCCAAATTTTAGCAAGCATCAGAGTCTCCTGTTGGGCTAGTGTTAAAATATATTTCTGGGTCTCATCCTCAGAGTTTCTGAGTCAGTAGTTTGAACGTGAGGCCTGAGAATTTGCATTTCTAAGAAGTTCCCAGTTGATTCTGATGCTACTGATGCAGGGAACACATTTTGAAAATCATTGTTAAGAATTTTGAGCCAGATCATTATAAAAAACAGTTTGTAGTTTAAAAGTGTTTAAGGGTTTATTAGGCAGTAATTAAGCTGAGACCTTAGGGGAGAAAGGACAACTTCAGGTAGAAAAAAAAAAAAAAAATAGATTTCCTTAAATCTTCAAGTAGTAGGAAATTGATTTCTTTTTTTAAAACTAAAAGTGGCTGCTGAGGCCATAGTTTGAATAGTGCAAAAGAAGGTGGTAAGAGAAGACTTCAGGTGAGACAGATCAGAGTAGGACAAGCTCCTCCTTCAGGGCCTTGTAGGCCATGTTAATTAAATTGATTATTGTTCTAAAAATATACAATTTCATTGGATGGCAATAAAAGAGGACATAACACGACCAAAATTATTTTAAATTTTGAGGGGAAAAATGAACCCTCTCATTTTAGTTATAGGAGAATAGCAAACTAAAGAATAAAATACAGAAATGGGAAATAAGTCAATATCTGACAGTTACAGTGATCCCAGCTTTACATGTATCTGTATAAGAATACCAATAACATTAACTTACATTTTTCACAGTCCATTGAATTTTGCAAAGTATTTTTATGCATACATTTTATTGACTTTATAATGATCACTTGAAGTCAATAAGAATTAATAATTCTGATGAGAATATAAAGAGAGTTTTTGTTCAAATGTACTGAATTCTTGACACTTCATCAGCTAGATTTAGGAGTCATCTGGAGATAACCTGAGGCTTAAAGACAAAGTGAGTTAAGCCTTATTAGATGATTGAGAATACAAAGTAGCCCACAAGAAGAGAGAAGCATCTAAGAACAGAAACTGCAAATCATTGGTAATTCCCAAAGAAGCACTGATATGCAAATCACATGCCATATAAACTGGTTTCTACATTTTAGAATCCATAAATCTACATTTTATAATCTATAAAACTAAAACTCTGTACTTCTTAAACAATAACTATCCATTCCTCTTCCCCCTATCGCCTGCCAACCAACCATTCTACAGTGCCTCTATTATTCTGAGTAGTTTTTGTCCTTTTGTGACTGGCTTATCCCATTTTGCAGAATGTCTTCAAGGTTCATACATGTTGTAGCATATGTCAGATAAAAATGTCAGACAAAAATGGATCCAGGAGTAAAACAAGAGTGAGAAAATAAAGATGCATACAATTAGAATTAGTCTAAAGCAAGTAAACCCAATAAAAACCTCCTGACACAAATGTACCCTGCTTTGCTCTTCTCCTTTATTTTGTGCTCATAGCAGCCCATCTGTACCTAACATATGCCCACTTCTAACAATAAGGCATAGCTGAAAATACTAACTTCAATATACACATATTCAAGTGTATTTGTCACTGTGTCATAATATTCTCTAAGATAAAAAAAAAAGCTCTTTTCAATAAAGTGCATAAAACAGAATCAGAGATATACAAAGTGCATTAAAGAATCAGAGATATACACTGAGTTGATTGAAGTAGTATCTGTTTGCATATATTTTGGAATCTACCTACTATCATCTATTGAGTACATAGTTTCTCAAGACCTGAGAAGAAATCTGAGAAGATGAAAAATAAATAAAATATTTACTTAAATAGAAAATATTAGATTGTTTTCCATTTTTTCTATTTTTTATTGTGGTAAAATAAAATTAACATAAAATATACTTAACCATTGTTAAGTGTACAATTCTAACGATTGTTAATTGTACAATTCAATGTTATCAAAGGCATATATATTGCTGTGCCATCATCAATACTATGTTTCCTCAGAACTCTTTTCACCTTGTAAAACTCTAAGTCTGTACTCATTAAACAATAACTACCCATTTCTCTTCCCCCCATCCCCTGGAAACCAACCATTCTACACTGTCTCTACCATTCTGAGTATTTCATATACATGGCATCATATAATTTTTGTACTTTTATGACTGACTTACTTCACTTTGCAGAATGTCTTCAAGGTTCATACACGTTGTAGCATATGTCAGAATTTCCTTCCTTTTTAAGACTGCATAGCATTCCAGTCTGCATATATATGTGCATACACACACACACACACTCTCTCACACACACAATCTATATACATACTATATATATTTAGAGTATTCATTCCAGTACACACACTTGGCTGACTTTCATGTTGTAGCATTGTGAATAATACTGCTATGACCATGAAAGTGTAAATACCTTTCAGAGACTGCTTTTAGTTCTTTGGTGTATTTATTATGAAAAATTGCTGAATTGGATGGCAATTTCATATTTTTTTATTTTTTTGAGCAGCTACCATACTGTTTTATACACTGGTTATACCATTTTACATTCCCACCAACAGTGCACAATAATTCTAATTTCTCCATTTACTTACAAACGCTTACTTCTGGTTTTATTTTTGGTAGTAGCCATTTTAATAGCTGTAAGATGGAATTTCATTGTAGTTTTGGTTTGCATTCCTCAAATATTAGTGCTGTTAATCATGTACTTACTGGCCATTTATATATCCTCTTTGAATAAATGGCTTTACAAGTCTTTCTTCCAATTGTTAAATAGGTTGTTTGGTACATTGTTAAGTTTTATATATATTCTGGTCATTAATCCCTTTTTAGATATATGATTTACGCCGGGCGCGGTGGCTCAAGCCTGTAATCCCAGCACTTTGGGAGGCCGAGACGGGCAGATCACAAGGTCAGGAGATCAAGACCATCCTGGCTAACACGGTGAAACCCTGTCTGTACTAAAAATACAAAAAATTAGCCGGGCGTGGTGGCGGGTGCCTGTAGTCCCAGCTACTCGGGAAGCTGAGGCAGGAGAATGGCGTAAACCTGGGAAGCGGAGCTTGCAGTGAGCTGAGATCCGTCCACTGTACTCCAGCCCCGGCGACAGAGCGAGACTCCGTCTCAAAAAAAAAAATAAAATAAAAATTATGATTTACAAGTATATTCTGTGGTAACAATTTTTGTGGGGTGTCTTTTTAAAGCTCTGTTGCTAGTGGCTTTCTATACACAACTTTTAAAAAATTTCATGTAGTCCCAATTTGTCTATTTTTTTCTTTTGTTGCTCATGCCTTTGGAATCATGGTCAAAATATCACTGACAAAGTGTTTTGAAGCTTTCACCTGTGTTTTCTTCTACAACTTTTAGAGCTTTGTTTCTTACATTTATGTTATGGATCCACTTTGTGTTCATTTCTGTTTAGGGTGTTAGGTAATGGTCCAATTGTATTCTTTTATATGTGGATATCCAGTTTTCTTAGCACCATTAGTTGAAAAGACTGTTTTTCTCAATTTAATAATCTTTGCACCCTTGTTTAAAATCATTTGATCATATATGTAAATCTTTGTTTCTGGAATCTCTAGGCTATTTCATTGCTCTATATTTCTGTCTTTATGCCAATACTACTCTGTTTTGATTACTGTAGCTTTAGAATAAGTTTTAAAATCAGAAGTGTGAATCCTCTAGGTTTATTTTTTCTTTTCAAGATTCTTTTGAAAATTAGGTATTCTATAAGACCGTATGCACTTTTTAGAATTGTTTTTTCTATTTCTACAAAAAAAAATTGAGATTTTGGTAGGAATTACATTGTATCTGTAGATCACTGGGCAACTGGGGTACCTTAACAATGTTAAATCTTCCAATCCAGAAACACATGATTTATTTCCATTTGTTTATGTTTTCTTTTTATTTTCCAATGTGTTTTGTAGTTTCCATTGTGCGAGACTTTCATCTTCTTGGTTAAGTTAATTCCTAAGTATCTTATTCCTTCTTCTGCTATAGTAAAGGAAATTGCTTGTTAAATTTCCTTTTTGGAATGCCCATTTTTAGAGCACAGAAAAGAAACTAATTTGTTGTTGTTGTCATTGCTTACTTAGTATCCTGCTGCTTTGCAGAATTTGTTTATTGCTTCTAAGACTTTGTTTATATGGCAGGTGGATTTTCTAAATATAATATTAACTATGAAAATACAATATTGTCTAACTGTTCTTTCCTTGTTCCTGATCATGGAGAAAAATATTTCACTCTTTCACCATTGAGTATGATATTTGCTGTGGCTTTTTTATATGTGGGTTTTATTATGTAGAGGCTGTCTCCTAATATTCCTATGGGTTGAGTGTTTTTATCATGAAAGGGTGACAAATCAGTTTAAAGTTTTATGTATTCCTTCTGTTAATGTGGTATATTGCAATGATCAATTTTTATAACCTGAACCATCCCTGTATTACAGGAATAAATTTTAGTTGGCCATGGTGTATAATTCTAGTTGACTAGTATTTTGTTGGGGATTTTGTGTGGATATGTATAAGCTATTGGTGTCTAGTTTTCTTCTAATGTACTTTCTTTATCTAGCTTTAGGATCAAGGTACTGATGACCTCATAGAATGAGTTAGGGAGTGTTGCCTCCTCTTCAAATTTTTGGAAAAGTGCAAGAAAGATTGGTATTAGTTCTCATTTAAACGTTTCAATTCACAAGCAAAGCCATCAGGTCCAGAGCTTTTCTTTGTCAGGAGATTTTGGATTAGCCATTCATTCTTCTTACTATTTGTAGGTCTATCTTGACTTTCTAACTCTATGTGATTTAGTCTTGGTAGATTTTTTTATTTCTAGAAATGTTTTAATTTTATATAGATAATTCAATATATTAGTGTCTGATAACTCACAGTACAATACAATAGCTTACTGTCATGCAGTGAGATCATATACAGAAACTATGATCTATAAGCTCAGCTGCTTAGTTCCTGTGCCAACCACCACAAAAACAATTGCTAACTAAGTTAGTGGGCCACCCGTTAGAACTGTACCCTCACAGGAGAGCCAAAGTGCAAATGACCCAGTTGAACTCAGTCAATACACTGAACCATGAGAAATGATATTTTTTGTTTTAAGGTCCTAAATTTGGGGCACTTTCCAGGCAGAAAGAAATAAATGGAAAAACAGTAAACACCCAACTTGGCAATGTACAAGACTTTCATTAAATGGTTTAATAAAATAGCCTCAGAAGGCCTCTGAAACTTTCTATGGGCTTTGGAATGCTAAGTGATTTCATTATTAGCTATCTTACAGTCAAAGTTTTCTAAAACAGCCTACCTGTTTTGAGTTTTGAGCAAAAATGTTTGGGTCTTCCTGACCTTCACATGTTGTCCTTCTAGTGACTGGGAATTCTGATGGCTGAGAAGCAGTAACTTACTTGTTTACAATGCCATAAGGCAATTTTGAAAGCCTTAAGCATATGAAATATCAATAGAAAATACTTACTCAGTTCAATGTTATTAATGGTAGAACATCGTCTCTTTAAATGTAACATATATGCTGCCACTGTCACCCCTCACAATTACAAGAAGTTTAAAAAAAATGACTTCAAAAACTTATTTTGGTTTCATTGCATTGTAACATTAAATTTAATCTTCCGTTTAAATTATTAGGTTCAAAATTTGCTTGAATATTTTTCATAATAGGTGCTGTATTAAAAAACAATTTATAATCTGCAGACCTCTAAAAGTTCAGTGATCACATCTTGAATATAACAAACACCTCCTTCATTAAATGTATTCCATGAAGTAAGATATCTTATTTCAATAATGAGAGATAATAGGCACTAATTACACCAATTAATTTGTCATAGTGATAAGTTACTTCAAAGTAACAGTGGGTATTTCCATTCTTTCCCTTTTAAAGTAGCTTCAAATTATTAATAACTTATAAGCCTCTTGACTGAATGTTTTGTATTTTGGCAAATTTAATGTAGTCATCTAAAAGTTAGCTAGCTGTCTTATTTTTTAAAAAAACCAGGGCTTTAATTGTGTACTTTAATTGTATACTTCAGATACCAGGAGAATAATAAACAATACAAACAAGGCAATGAATACTGTCTGATTATTATAAGCTACTAGAGAAATACAGTTACGTATTATAAGACACAAGAGACAAGTAAAGTTTTCAAAATCCAAGAGGAGTGATTATACCATAATAAATGTTCTAAAATGAAATCATTTTAGAGGTAGAAGATAGATGTTATTCCTTTTTGAAAAGCCAATAAAACGTTCTTCTTTTGGCTTAGTGTCCCATTCTTTGTTATAACCATCTGGAATTTGAACACATTTCATATCCTACAATTTTCAGAGGAACGATTATTTGATACTATTTGTACTCCTGAGGTGTTTTAATGCTCAGTAACATCTGACAAGCATTTCAATAAGCTATTGAAATTAACCTGCTCATGGCAGCTAATCATATTTTATTTGTCATTTGCAAAGAGTTATTATAAGTAACAGAATGAAGACAGATTGAATCTTAGAAACTTATGTTTAAAACGGTTAGCATTTATAATGAAAATGTAAAAATACTATCACAACTGTGTTTAACGTGAGTTTATTTATACATTGTAACAAACTATGTAAATACCTGACTATTTACATACTCGTGTATGTAAAGTTTGTAACATGTTAACTTTGAGTGCTTTCTGCCTTTACCAATTGTGCACAGAAAGACAAAAAGAAATAGTATTTAGATTATTGAACCTTTAAAATCTCCATTTCTCTCCAATTATAAATTGAGAAGTTGCCATAAAATTTTAAAATGGATTTTAAATACTTTATTGAGATATGTTTAAAGTTGAAAAAGCTATTCTATAATAGCACCTCATCTTTTTTTTTTTTTGCAAATTATGTTTTAGCACAGAAGGAAGAAAGTGGCGGTTTTATATTAGTGTTATAGAAAGCTGTATTTTTCTGTCCTATGTAGATGGAATTGACAAGAACAAAAGTAATGGAAGGAATCACATAAAATGTTACTTTAGTCATTTAGTAATTGTACTAATAACCTGGGGCAAAGCACTGGATGTAGGATTATGAGACCGACAGAATTTGATAGCTATTTAGGAAACAGAATTGGACTGTTGGGACATCATATTAACAGGATTAATAGGAGGGATTCTTTGAATACTTTGTGAGCTAATCAGATAAAAAATACTTTTACAATAATAATTGTGGTTATTTTCCAAATACTATAAATTTTCATCAGACTGCAATTAGCAGAAAAAGATAAAAAGAGCAATGACAAATTACAAAATTAAAAATAAGTAAATAGAAAGAGTGTCCCCCAAAGATCCAAGATTCAGGGATGATTCCACTGTATGTGTCAGGCACATTTATGTTTCCAGCGTGACTGTATTCTCAGAGCTTCAAACTACTATGGCTACTAAAGTGAATATTGCTTCTGAGTCAAATTTTTAATCATCTCAAACACTGTATTATGCTCCTGTTTTCCTGAGTTTCAGCAAATTTGATCACTTCTGATAAGTATTCCTGGTTTCCCTTACTTAGTTCTCTTTCTTTCCTGTTAACAGTTAGTTAGACTAAGTCAAATTTTCCCTTTTTTCTTTTGGCATTGTTAATTTTTTTACTAAAACTGTCTGATGAGATTATAATTTCATCTACACCTTATGTACAGACCATTATTTGTTATACTATTTTTTATGCTTTTGGTGAAAGACTGGAAGTTTCTACTACTTTTCTTGAAGAAATAAAATGTTCTGAGTCAGACATATGCATTTCCAACAGGAAAGCCAGCCTTGTTTTAAGAGTTAAAAATCATATAAGACTGAAAAAGAAAAAGCAGTCCTGCAGTTTAGTAAGTTGAGAAGAATAGATTGAGATAAAGCCAACTGCAACTTTACCAGAAAACATTATTTCTTTCAATGTCAAGCAGTGGCCATAAAATGCCATGACCATCCTCTCTGAGTAGCACTGCTTTTTCATCAATGGTGTCCCAGATGTCTCTTAACAACACCCTGTATTTATTTAACCTCCACATCTAATCTGCCTCAGAAACAACAACTTATGTACAATTTATCTCCACTTTTCATATATCTTGGTCACAATTCTTCAGCAGGAACCTGAATCTTATGAAAGACACTTATCTCTTGCCACTTTAGACAGTTCTACTGCTACCTTGAGCCAATATATCTCATATTGGTTTTACATCTAAGTGTGTTCCTGTAATCCTTGCATTTGAAATGCATATACGTTGCAATTGCTGATAAATATCTTCATTCTTTGGGATTGAATTATGTAGTAATAATCAATTTTCTCAAAGATTAAAAAATACATAATTTTCAATTTTGTGCTTATGTAGATATGAAACTTTTGATTGAATTTTTAGGTATTTCTAGAAGTTGAAACAAAAACAAAAATTAGGAAACTATGGACTCAGTATTTAAAAAAAATGTAAATAAAATTTTATTTATTTGCTTGTCTCAACGAGAAAGTAAACATTTTAATTTTTAAAAATTGGAAAAACTTTCCTCTTTCTCTTCAATATTTTATTGTCTTATATTTCTTACAGTCAAAAGAGTCCAATGATGTTTTATCCAAGTTGACTCAAGTTGTAACCCAAGGTAAAGATGTCCTGCATTTGGGAAAACAACAGTTTTCACAGACTTACTGTCATTAGCTCAGCTCAGAAACCTATAGTCACTCTCCAGGGAATGAGAAAGGATGATCTTTCCCTCTATTATTTCTTCAGCTTGTGATGCTCCATGCCAAAACTGACAACATAAATCTCCAAGGTTCACTCATTTTGCCACCACACTGCTATGCAGGCTGCCACCATCATATCTGAAATAAAACAATTATCATATGAACATATTTCTATTACCAATCACATTATTGATATCTAGTACAAAGTTCCTCTGAATTATGCATAAAATATTAGCACATAAAACAAAAATGTTTCAATAATTTTGTTATAGATCAATGTATTACAGTATATACACATACATATTCAAAGCTCTACATAACTGAATTTAAAAAGCAGTAAAAAGTAAACAGAATATTATGTTTAAATAAAAGCAATGCTAACACGCCATCAAAACTATTGCCAAAACTTTGTGGAAGGCAAGTTGAGAGTTACGTAAGTTTAACATAAGGCGATAATTGTTAGACACTCACTAATAAACATTCACTTAAAAAGATAGAAGAGAATGGCCACATAAAATACTAGATATCCAGTTCAATTTGAATTTCAGATCATTTTTAGCATAAATATACCTTAAATATTCTTATTGTGTGTCTAAAATTCAGTTGAATTAGGCATGCTATATTTTTATTTGATAGATCTGGCAACATTAAAACAGATATGAAAATTAAAAGAAAGGATAAAGGGATTATAAAGTGAACATCAAAATAATCTAGAAATTAGAAAAATTATATAACATAATTAATTCTATAAGTAATTAAAATAACAAAATCTTTAAAACTCATAATTTATTTTAAGAAAGACAAATATTAAATTGTATAAGAGAGCATAAATAACTCAACGGGAAGTAACAGAAGGAAAAATTATTTGAAATAACCCAATAAATGGTTTAATTTAGCTTTGTTGAAGTCAATATGAAGGTTATATTGTCATGCAGATACATAGATAATGACAGACACTGCAGCCTGGGTGACAAATTGAAATTCCATCTCAAAAACAAAAAAAGACAGAAAAGAAAATCAATGTTATATTACTAAGAGATAGAAAATACTACAAAATACTATTTAAAAATTCCAATTATGCCAGTAAGTATGAATTTGAATATAAACAAAATGAAATATTATGAATAATAATCCATCCTCTCTTAACTTACCAATTAGTTTCATAACTAACCAATGCCCTTAATTTCACTGCAAACTATATAGAAAACTAACTCATTCTAAATTATCTACAATAGTAAGCTGTATTTGACTTAGCCAAGAGTCATATGAGTTTGAATTTGAAATGCAAAAATATTACTGTAAAAATAATGCTTTTATGACACATTAATATTTTAGAAGACTCAATAAACTGGGTAGCTTAAAAAGAATACTTTCATAGGGGTAAAAAAATCATACACAAACAAATGGAAGGACATACCATGCTGATGGATAGAAAGAATTAATATTGTGAAAATGGCCATGCTGCCCAAGGTAATTTATAGATTCAGTGCCATCCCCATTAAGCTACCAATGAGTTTCTTCACAGAATTGGAAAAAACGGCTTTAAAGTTCATATGGAACCAAAAAAGACCCCACATTGCCAGGACAATCCTAAGCCAAAAGAACAAAGCTGGAAGCATCATGCTACCTGACTTCAAACTATACTACAAGGCTACAGTAACCAAAACAGCACAGTACTGGTACCAAAACAGAGATATAGACCAATGGAACACAACAGAGCCCTCAGAAATAATACCACACATCCACAGCCATCTGATCTTTGACAAACCTGACCAAAACAAGAAATGGGGAAAGGATTCCCTATTTAATAAATGGTGCTGGGAAAATTGG
>NW_012121721.1:196700-208035 GCF_000951035.1 Colobus angolensis palliatus
TGTAAACTGGTTCAACCATTGTGGAAAACAGTATGGTGATTCCTCAAGGATCTAGAACTAGAATACCATTTGACCTAGCCACCCCATTTCTGGGTATATACCCAAAGGATTATAAATCATGCTGCTATAAAGACACACGCACATGTATGTTTATTGCAGCACTATTCACAAGAGCAAAGACTTGGAATCAACCCAAATGTCCATCAGTGACAGACTGGATTAAGGAAATGTGGCACATATACACTGTGGAATGCTATGCAGCCATAAAAAAGGATGAGTTCATGTCCTTTGTAGGGACATGGATGCAGCTGGAAACCATCATTCTCAGCAAACTATAACAAGAACAGAAAACCAAACATCACATGTTCTCACTCACAGGAGGGAGTTGAAGAATTATCTCACTTGGACACAGGAAGGGGAAAATCACACACCGGGGCCTATTGTGGGTTTGGGGGAGAGGGAAGGGATAGCATTAGAAGATACACCTAATGTAAATGACGAGTTAATGAGTGCAGCACACCAACATGGCACATGTATACATATGTAACAAACCTGCACATTGTGCACATGTACCCTAGAACTTAAAGTATAATAATAATAAAAAAACATACAAAATCTAGTCTGCCCTCAGATTTCTTTATAATTGCTTTTAAGTTCATACTCTACTTTTAAGAACCCAAAACATGAACTCTTATACAATTGTAAATCAAAGAAAATTACTGAGGTGGGTCTTAATCAATTTAGAGGTTTATTTGGCCAAGGCTGAGGACACACCTGGGAAAAAGGAACACAAAAGCACAGGAATATCTGTAATCCATGCATTTTCCAAAGAGGGTTTGAGGACTTCAATATTTAAAGGGGAAAGAGCAAGCAGTAAAGAAAAGCAAGGGGGAGAGTAGACAAAAGAAACAAGCAGGTACATTGTTTTGAGGCTTTGATCAGTTTTCATCGAATCCACATTTTACCTGTGAAAGGAGGGAGTAGAGGAATAGTCAATAACGCATTATCTCCTCTCATCCCCTGCTTAGTGTATCTGCATTTTTACGTAAGATAAAGTAAACATAGAGTAGACAAAGCAGTCGGATATTCATTTGCCTTAGCTGAGCAGAAACATGAGGTCTAGTCCTCTCTTTACCTCCTACCTGTGAAGATAAACTTTTAATTTACATTGTCAAAATGAAATTCAACAGAACTCTGTTTTAGGGTAAAGACATTGGGGCCCACAAGGTATTTCCTTGTGAATAAGTTATGAGGTCAGCGCCATAGAGAGGTATGTGGCCTTTTATCTTAGTAGCTATCTATTTAAGAAATAATAATAATGTGAGGCAGTTTTGTGTAACTCAGTTCCCAAGGTTTTTGGGCCAACAGTATGCTAACTTTATTGTAAACATGGATGACAACAATATTGTAAGCAAATTATTATTATTATTTCTCTTACAAACAATATATTTTATCATACATTCCCAGGATCCAAAGCACCCACTCATCTGGTGGATTAGTGAGATTTGGGGGTCTGACAGGTTGGTTATTCGAGTTTTCATATGGATCATATGTTATATTATTTGATTCATCTGAGATACAAATATGATATTTAGTTTTTTGATGGTGCAATTCCTCCCTTGGGCTGCAGCAAGTATGTCTACGGCCATATAATTTTGCAGCACAGCTTTCCTCATAAGTGATACCTCATTGTTTAGCAAAGAGATACTTAATGTGGCAATCATTCAGGGCGTTTGAGGTATGATTTGTTAAGGCCTCTATTGCCATATAACATTCACAATACTTATCTGTGGTATGAAGATAGAAGCTAAGTGATCATACTATTGAAATACAGAATGTGTCCAGTGAGATTATAAAGGCAAAGGATTTGCTGGTGTTGGTAGAGTTTAAATTATTCATCTTTGCACCTAAGCATAACCTGGGGAACATCACCCTAAACATCCTGGGGAATCCACAGCCATAAGTGAGAGCCACAGAGCCAATGTATCCCATTTGCAGCTAACCAGTAAATACATAGTTGCTTTACCATATTGGTGACATGCCAGTCAGTGTTTGTAATATAATAATGTGGTCACAAAGTTCTCTGGGTAGCCGTTTTATATTTGTTGTACTGTCTGGTCATTGATCCAAACCTTAGTATGGTTTCTCTGTTCACAGCATAAAGGAGAATTTTGATTGAGTTGGCCAAATGAAGGAGTGAGCCACATAAAACCATCCAAAATTGGATTTAATCATGTTTTGAAAATAGGCAGTTACCTGGAATGTGGTTATTGCCTTTTCCTTTAGTTAAGGGGACACTAAGGTGAGGGCTAATGAGCTGGTCCTTTCCACTAAAAGGCTTTTTTTTTGAGTCCCTTGCTCTTTAGGGCATTATAAGTGTGCTGATTATATATATTGTCTTTTGTTATGATGGCACTAAGAACACTAGGCTTTTTTATTATGAAATAAATTATTGGCATTCTGTTTGGTTCCGACATTGGAAGAGAGATACCCACCATGGTAGGCCAAAGCTGCTGGAGGCATGAGTTTGCATATCCAGAGGCTTTTTTTTTTTTTTTTTGTAATCTGTCTACATATCCTGGGCCCATTGTAACAACAGTTTTGTTTCATGGGCAACAGTGGGCGGCAGTGGTAAGAAGGCATAGGGACAAAGAATAAATAGCAGTGAGATTGTGAAATTCATTTTAACTACTAAAAAGGACATTAAAAAGAGATGAGACATGTGTTCTGCCCTGCTTCAGATAGTATCAATTGCCTGTATCCCCAGGAAAATCCTTACAAAGGCTATAATACAATAAACATAAGTGTTCATTTGTATACAGACCTAGTCCAGTGTCTTGAGTTAAAGCAGTCCACAACAGCTGTAGTCTGCTTCTAGTTCCAGATCGAAGGCCATAGTTGTTTAGTGAACTGAAGGTGAAGATCCTCGCTGGGAGTTACAATCCACTTGGAAGGATGTGCCTTTTTCAGAGGAGAGATGTGGATTTATGAATCTATGCCCTTAATTTTGCCACCATGAATTAGTCAATAGTACCTTGTATGAGACCCTTCCACGAGCACTAGAGAAAGTCTTTTATTAAAGATCTTTTCCAACACACAAAATCTCCAGGCTATAGATTAGAACCAGAAACTGTGTCTTTAGGGAACATACTGTGAATAGAATCTGTTACCAAAACATAGCTTTTTGAAAGGTGACGAATAAGTCCTTTACAGTATTGCAGTAGATTTCTCTTGAGAAAAGTTGGTTCCATTATTTTAGTTCCCATGCACATGGACCTTCCTGTTATAATTTTATAAAGAGACAGTTGATGTTTTCCAAAAGGGATGACTATGACTATAAGTAGCACCAGGGGGGTGTTTTGGGGCTTTGGGACAGGGGTGGTGAAATGCCTCTACAAACTTAGCCAATTGTGTTTTTATTATTCTATTGGTCCATTCCACCAGTCTTGAGGAATAGGAGTGATAGGCACAATGGAAAAGTTGAAATATGGGCCAAATATTACAAATGTTTTGAATGAGCTGGGCAGTAAAATGAATTGCCCCATCACTGAGAAGTTCAGACAGAACTAACTCCCAGAGCACAATAATTTTTTTTAATAGGATGTTTTTTCCAACTGCCATCACTGTTGCTTGCTTGCAGAGAAAAAACTTAATCCAATAGGAAAACATGCAGATTATTAATAAAACACACTTGGATACTTGAGGTGAAGACAATTGGATTAAACTGAACTGCCACACCTCAAAAGGTCCAGCTGGAAGAGGAAAATGACCTTGGGCTCCATGAAGGGGCTTCCTTGGGTGATGTTTGGGACAAATAACATACCAGGAGTAAACCTTCAGTCTCACTGTGATGGACTGTATCCAATCATATTGTCTACACCAGGATATTATTTTATCTGAATTCCAATGAGTCAGATTGTGAATATATACCATAAGAAGCATCTTGCATCCCACTGGAAAAATTGATTTGTTATCAGGTCCACACCATATTTCAATTTCACAAGAAAAGTATTCTCCTTTTTGTTTCCAAGTAGATTTTTCTTTTGTTGGGGCTATGCTCTTGATTTCAGTTAACATGTTTTCAAGTGTTTGGGGTTTTATGAATTCTCCCCAGATTGGGGTTATTGTCTTGAATGCTGTTGCTCTTTTAGTTGCATCGTCAGTAAATTGATTACCCCAGCTTTCAGTTGTGTCCAATTTAAAGTGACCTGGGACTTTTATAATCACCAAAAGTTTTGATTTTAGAATGACTTCTAACAGCTCTGCTATTTGTTGTTCATTATTTATGGGTTGCCATGAGGAGATTTAAATTATCTCCTATTCCATAGCATCAAAGTCCTGGGCAACTGTGAATGCATAGTAGCTGTCAGTGTATAAATCTTCACAGTCTTGTTTTTTGCCAATTGACAAACTCAGGTCAGGGCTATCAGTCTGGTCCCTTGAGCTGATGTAGCTTGGAAAAGAGGACCAGTGTCAATTACCTCTAATAAGGAAACTGCATCATATCTCACTCTAAAATGTTTATCCTCCTCTATCAAATAAGATTCAGCTGTATACCAACCAGGGGTATCCCCTGGAGGTCTGTCTTGGGGGTGAGAAGTTTCTCAGTCATCAGAATACAGTCATGAGAGGTTTCACCAGAAGGGTGAAGAGAGTGCCTGAGTTTGATTATTACAGTGAGAAATGTTAATATGTGGAGATAATACAAGTAAAACTGAGCATAAACTGTTAATTTACATTGTCATGCTGAAATTTAACAGAACTCTTTTTTAGAGTAAAGACCTTAGGCCCACAAAAAAATTTCCTCATCAGCAAATTATGAGGGAGGCCTCATAGGGAGTTATGTGGCCTTCTATCTTCATAGTTATCTATTTAGGGAAAAAATGGGAAGCACTTGTGTATGACTCAGTTCCCAAGTTTGAATTTTCCTTTTGGCATAGGGAGTTTAGAGTCTTGAACTTTTTACTTTCCTCTCATAGATGCATTTTAGGGATGAGTTTAATAAGAAAACCTACAAGAAACTCCTAACTGGTGGATCTATACTCTTAATAATATAACTAATAAAATACATGTCCAGACTACCTAAGAGGTAATGGCTCTGTTCCACCATGAAAGATACAGTGTCTTTGCTCCACCATGAAAGATGGTAGTATTTATCTTTGTGTGGCAGGTTTTGGGGTAAGTTTAATGGATTTTTTTATATTTTATATATTTTTAATGTTTTAAACAATAAACATGGGTTAATTTTCTGTTTCTACAACATGCAGAGTTCTTAGAGTTTATTACCCCAAGCTATCTATGCTCAAAGTTTAATAACAGTAATAACAGAGCAACAGATTTTGTGGGAACTAAAGTTCACAGAACATAGGGACTGTTCAAGGAAAAGAATACAAATTAGAAATTCAAGTGAATATTTCCAGGATAAGTAAAAAAAATCAAACACATCACTAATTTTTAAAAGCTGCCAAATGTCACACATATATCCAAAATTAAAATACAAATTACAATACATGTTTTTTTCCCTGTTCAAAGTGTATATTCTTTGCCTATTTCTTGATGAAATTTTCTAAAGGAAAATAATGTAGTCTTTCTTCTCACAATGCTGACTGTAATCTTGTCTAATTTAGAATGTTGAGTTTCTTTTATCCTCACAGCTTTTTAGTGTGAAGCAAATTTTGGGGATTGTTATCAAAGTTGAGGGAAATTCTACCAATTTTCAGACATGCTGTCAAACTTCAGGGCATTTCAAGTTTTCTTGGGCAATTGGATTTATATACTCCAATATTTTTATTACCAGATGCTGTAGACCACTTTCATATATTTAGCTGTGCTCTTAAATGTCATGGTGCCTAGTGAGTCATCAAAGACTTGTTAAGCATGCTGCTGAAAGTCACTTCTCCTCTGGGATGACTAGTAGTACTTAATTGAAGTAGGGAGAATTCTGTGATAAATTCTGAGAATCTAGGTTCCTGGTGTGTACACCCTGTATAATCCCTTCCCCTAAAATATGGACAGAACAACAAATATGATAGATATTACCCCATGATTAATTTTCATTACATTAAAAAGATGAGGATTTCTATAATGTAATTGTCATCCGCATCCATGTAGAGACCAATAAACAGGCTTTATGTGAGCAACATGGCTGTTTATTTCACCTGGGTGTAGGCAGGCTGAGTCAGAAAAAGGAGTCAGTGAAGGGAGATAAGGGTGGGACCATTTTACACGATTTGGGTAGCTAAAGGAAAATTCCAGTCAAAGGGGAGTTGTTCTCCAGTGGGCAGGAGTGGGAGTCACAAGGTGCTCAGTGGGGGAGCTTTTTGAGCCAGAATGAGCCAGGTAAAGGAATTTCATAAGATAATGTCATCGCTTAAGGCAAGAACTGGCCATTTTCCCTTCTTTTGTGGTGGAATGTCATCAGTTAAGGCGGGGCGGGGCATTTTCACTTCTTTTGTGATTCTTCAGTTACTTCAGACCATCTGGGCATATATGTGCAAGTCACAGGGGGTGCGAATGTGCAAGTCACAGGGGATGCAATGACTTGGCCTGGGCTCAAAGGCCTGACCTTCCTGCCTTCTTATATTAATAAGAAAAATAAAACAAAATAGTGTTGAAGTGTTGGGGAGGCGAAAATTTTGGGGAGGCGGTATGGAGAGAGAATGGGCGATGTTTCTCAGGGCTGCTTCAAGCGGGATTAGGGGTGGTGTGGGAACCTAGAGTGGGAGAAATTAAACTGAAGGGAGATCTTGTGGTAAGAAGCAATATTGTGGGGTTGTTAGAAGGAGCATTTGTCATGTAGAATGATTGGTGATGGCCTGGATGCGGTTTTGTATGAATTGAAAAACTAAATGGAAGACACAAGGTCTGAATAAGAGAAGGAGAGAAAACAGGTATTAAAGAACTAAGAATTGGGAGGACCTAGGACATCTAATTAGAGAGTGCTTAAGGAGGCTCAGCACAGCCTTGCCAGCAAAGATTATTTGTTTACTTTAAGAGGGAATTTAGAGTGGCGGTTTGGGATAGCACTAGGAGATATCAGCTGTGATGGCTTGGAGAAACAATGTAAACTAGCAGTGTAAACACGAGTAGGGTATTAATGGGTAGTTGAGAACAGTGAATAGGAGTATAACTAGACAGAATATGGTAAGGATGATAAGTTTTTTGTGGTGCAGTCCAAGTTGGTCTGGTGTCTGGAATGAGACTGGGACTTAATAAAAAGGAGTGTCTACCCAGGAGCTCAAATGGGGTGAAACCTGTAGCATTCCGAGGATAGGCCTGAATTCTGAGAAGGGAAAGTGGGAAAAGTATTCTCTAGTCCTTTTTAAGTTGGTGACTGAGCTTGGTGAGGTGTATTTTTAAAAGACCATTAGTCCATTCTACCTTTCCTGAAGACTGAGGACGGTAAAGCATATAAAGATTTCACTGAATATCAAGAGCCTGAGAAACTGCTTGGTTGATTTGACTAATAAAGGCTGGTGTGATATCAGACTGTATAGTGGTGGGAAGGCCAAACCGAGGAACTATGTCTGTCAGAAGGGAAGAAATGACTGTGGTGGCCTTCTTAGAGCATGTGGGAAAGGCCTCTACACATCCAGTGAAAGTGACTACCTAGACTAAGAGATATATTAGTTTTCTGACATGTGAGTAAAGTCAATTCACCATTCCTAGGCAGGGGCATATCCCCGACTTGATGTGTAGGAAAGGGAGGGGGCTTGAACAATCCATGAGGGGTAGTAAAATAGCAGATGGAACACTGAGAAGTGATCTCCTTGAGGATAGATTTCCATGATGGAAAATAAATGAGAGGTTCTAAGAGGTTGGCTAGTGGCTTATAACCTACATGAAAGAAGTTATGAAATGACGACAGAATAGAATGGGCCTGTGAGGCTGGAAAGAGATATTTTCCTTGGTCTGAGAACCATTTGCCTTGTGTGGGAAGAGACTGATAGGTAGAAGTTTCAGTGGGGGAGTAGGTGGGAGTGGCCGATGTGAAAGAGGAAAACTGCCATGAGGGATAAAAGTTGGAACGCTAGCTGCTCTTTTAGCTGACTTATCAGCATAAACATTGTCCTGAGTGATGGTTGGCAGAAGAAAACAGATTTTGGAAGTTATGAGAACTATAGAGAGTTGAGCATAGCGTGTGATTTTTAGGGCCTCTAACAGTATTAAAGCAGTGGCAGCCGCTGCACACAGACATGAAGGCTAGGCTAAAACAGTAAGGTCAAGTTGTTTGGAGAGAAAAGCTACAGGATACGGTCCTGGCTCTTGTGTAAGAATTCTGACCGCACTAACCATGCCTAGGAAGGAAAGGAGTTGTTGTTTTGTAGAAGGGATTGGGGTTTGCGAGATTAGTCAGACATGATCAGCAGGGAGAGTAAGTGTGTATTTACGAGAATTATGCCAAGATAGGTAACAGATGAGGAAGAAATTTGGGCTTGACTGAAGTAATGGGGGCTGTCTGTGAAGCCTTGCAGCAGTACAGCCTAGGTAATTTGCTGAGCTTGATGGGTGTCAGGGTCAATCTAAGTGAAAGCGAAGAGAGGTTGGGATGAAGGATGTAAAAGGAACAGTAAAGAAAGTAGGTTTGAGATCCAGAACAGAATAACCAGTTGTGGAGGGAGGTATTAAGGATAAGAGAGTATATGGCTTTGGCACCATGGGGTGGATAGGCAAGACAATTTGGTTGATAAGGTGCAGATCTTGAACTAACCTATAAGCCTTGTCTGATTTTAGGACAGGTAAAATGGGGGAATTGTAATGGGAGTTTACAGGCTTTAAAGGGCCATGCTGTAGCAGGTGAGTGATAACAGGCTTTAAACCTTTTAAAGCATGCTGTGGGATGGGATATTGGTGTTAAGCGGGGTAAGGGTGATTAGGTTTTAATGAGATGGTAAGAGGTGCATGATCAGTCACCAAGGAGGGAGTAGAAGTATCCTATACTTGTGGGTTAAGGTGGAGGGATACGAGAGGAAGACACAAAGGAGGCTTTGGGTTGGGAGAAGGGCAGCAATGAGATGTGGCTGTAGTCCAGGAATAGTCAGGGAAGCACATAATTTGGTTAAAATATGTTGGCCTAATAAGGGAACTGGGCAGGTGGGGATAACTACAAAGGAGTGTATAAAAGAATGTTGTCCAAATTGGCACCAGAGTTGGGGAGTTTTAAGAGGTTTAGAAGCCTGGCCATCAATACCCACAACAGTTATGGAGGCAAGGGAAACAGACCCTTGAAAAGAAGGTAATGTGGAGTGGGTAGCCTCCATATTGATTAAGAAAGGGACGGACTTACCCGCCATTCTAAGTTACTCAAAGTGTCTGTGATGGTCCAGAAGGCTTCCGAGGAGATGGGGCACTGTTGATCTTCAGCCGCTAGGCTGAGAAGGTCTGGAACGGAGCCAGTCAGAGAGCCCTGGGCCAGAGCTCTAGGGGCTCTGGGAATGGCTCCCAGGTTAGTTGGATAGTCCGATTTCCAGTGAGGTCCTACAAAGATGGGACATGGCTTAGGAGGAATCCCGGGCTGTGGGCATTTCTTGCCCTGGTGGCCAGATTTCTGGCACTTGCAGCAAGTTCCTGGGGAAGAGGTTCTGGAGGAACCCCTAGTGGCTGTGGTTCAGGCATTTGGAGTTGTGTACTGGAGTGTGGCTGGGGTTTGTCTCACAGTGGAGGCAAGGAATTGCAACTCAGGAATAAGTTGCTACTTGGCTGCCTCTATTATTGTACACCTTGAAGGCGAGGTTCATTAAGTCTTGTTGTGGGATTTGAGGGCTGGAATTTTATTTTTGGAGCTTTATTTAATATCGGGAGCAGATTGGGTAATAAAATAAAATGAATATTGAGAATAAGACAGCCTTCTGACCTTTTGGGGTCTAGGACTGAAAATCATCTCAGGGTTGCTGCTAAATGGGCCATGAACAGGGCTGGATTTTTCATATTTCATGAAAAAGAGCCTAAACCTAACTGATTTGGGAGAGGTCAGATAAAGAAAAAGGAGCATTGACCTTGACTATGCCTTTAGTTCTAGCTACTTTTTTAAGAGGAAATTGTTAGGCAGGTAGGGGAGGGCTAGTCACGGAATGAAACTGTAAGCCAGCCCAGGTGTGAGGAGAAAAAGAGATCAAAGGATTATAGGGTGGGGGGGTGGAGGCTGAGGAAAAATTGGGACCTAGCTCGGCCTGGCGAGGAGGGAAGAGGTCAGATGGGTCTGTATAAAAGGAAGATTAGAAAGACTCAGCGACGCTGGGGGTTGGGACTGAGGGGACAGGCGGGAGGGAAAGAAGGAAGATTTGGGATGAATTGCATTGGGAACAGAGACTGGGGGGGACCCATGTGTAAAAGAATACCTGGATGTCAGGCACATCAGACCATTTGCCCATTTTACGACAAGAATTATTTAGGTCTTGTAAGATGGAAAATCGAAAGTGCTGTTTTCTGGTTATTTGGACCTACTGTTGAGTTTGTATTGGGTTCAAGAGGCATTGTAGAAGAAAATAAGGCATTTAAGTTTTAGGTCCAGTGTGAGTTGAAGAAGTTTTAAGTTCTTGAGAACACAGGCTGAGGGAGAAGAAGGAGGAATGGAGGGTGGAAGTTTGCCCATAGTGAAGGAAGCAAGCCCAGATGAAAGAGAGAGTAGAGACACAGAGAGAAGGAGTTTGGGGGTTCCTGCCCTCCAGAAAAGTGGGAAAAGAGGTCAGGGCACAGAAGTAAGGGGTTTGGGGTGCAAAAATAAGAGGTTAGGGTGTGGAAATAAGGAATTGGGGTGCAAAAATAAGAGGTCAGGGTTCTTGCTTCTCCCCCAGAAAAGCAGAGAAGGGGTAGAGACAGGGAGAGAAGGGGTTGCAGTTCTTGCCCCTCCCCCAGAAAAGCAGGACTTGCCACTAAGGGTGAAGGACCAAGGCAGGCATCCCTGCAGTGTGGTCAGACACCTCTGAAATATGGGTGAGTAATCAGAGAGGTGTCCCTGCAATGATTAAACACCAAGGGAAAGCTGACTTCCTGAGCTCGTGACTGGCACCGGAGTTTTGGGTCCACAGATAAAACGTGTCTCCTTTGTCTCTACCAGAAAATGAAAGGAATTGAAATTAAGAGAAGGGAGAGATTGAAGGGTGGAGCCAAGATGGAAAGGAGAAAGAGGTTGAGGGATAGTGAGAGAGGTTGGAGAAGAGAGTAAGAAAAGGGCTGCTTACCCGATTTAAAATTGGTGAGATGTTCCTTGGGCTGCTGGGTCTGAGGACCCAAGATCATAGGTGGATCTTTCTCACAGAGCAAATAGCAGGAAGACAGGGGATTGATCTCCCAAGGGAGGTCTCCTGATCCAAGTCACGGAACCAAAATGTCATGC
>NW_012121721.1:209139-225870 GCF_000951035.1 Colobus angolensis palliatus
CATTTCTCTGATGGCGAGTGATGACGAGTATTTTTTCATGTGTCTGTTGGCTGTATGCATGTCTTCTTTTGAGAAATGTCTGTTCATATCCTTTTCCCAGTTTTTGATGAGTTTTTTTGTTTTCTTTTTTTCTTGTAAATTTGTTTGAGTTCTTTGTAGGTTCTGGATATTAGTCCTTTGTCAGATGAGTAGATTGCCAAAATGTTCTCCCATTCTGTAGGTTGCCTGTTCACTCTGATGGCAGTTTCTTTTGCTGTGCAGAAGCTCTTTTGTGGTGGAATGTCATCAGTTAAGGCGGGGCAGGGCACTTTCACTTCTTTTGTGGTTCTTCAATTACTTCACGCCATCTGGGCATATATATGCAAGTCACAGGGGATGTGGACATGTAAGTCACAGGGGATGCGATGACTTGGCTTGGATTCAGAGACCTGACAGTAAATAAGTTCTAAATCAGTGAACTTGAGTTGATCAAAAGATAACCACCTTGGTTAAGCCTGACATAATCAGGTAAACTCTAAAAGGGACTAAGCTCTTTCTAAAGGAAGAGATTCAGAGCAGGAGGATGTAAGAAGGCCTGCAAAAGAAGCCAACTGGAAAGGAATTTTGAATGCCTCTAGAAGCTGAGAGTTTTCTATCACTGACAAGCAAAAAGAGAATGCAGGTCTCAGTCCTACAAATGCAAGGAACTGAATTTTGCCTCCCTATAATGTCCATAATCTTGAAAGAGGATCTTTCAGAAAGGAATATAAAGAAATGCTGCTCAGCCAACACCTTGACTTTAGCTTTGTGTGAAATACAATCATAGAACACAGGTGAACTGTGTGCAACTTTCGACTCACATCAATTTTTAGATTAAAAAATAAATCAATATTGTCTTAAATCACTAAGTCTGTAGTAATTTGTAATATAGTGATAGAAACTTAATATAATAACTATACAAAGAAGTGCTATAAAGCCCAAAGTTACATCCCTCAACTCCAAACTAAACATATTTTAAGTTAGCATTTCCTTGGCTTGATCTGAAAATTGTCCACTGCTATGCTAGTATACCTGACTGCCCACTGCCACGCAAGTGTACCTGATGCAAGAAAAGGAGAGATGGAGAGAAAATGCCAATGGAAAGAGATAGAAGTCTCTGGAGTTAAAACATGAGCTTCTCATGTGCCATGCACTGAGATAAATATTTTGCCTGTATTATCTAATTTAATAGTTAAAACAAATCTAGGAATAAATAATAAAAATCTGAAGGTAAGTTATTTTACTACAGATTTAGTATCCTAACACTACACCATACTTAATCACAATGAAGTCAGTTTCTCTAGCTCACTGACATACCGGAAATATCTAGAAAACAAGCATATCATGCAGCATCAAAAAATTTGCATGAACACGTTTTAGGCTGACCTTAAGACTGAGCTTCATTATTTAAGATTAGATTCTATTTGTTTTGAAGACTTAAAATGAAATAAATAAAATGCTCAAACAAAAGCATTTATTGGCCCCATGCTAGAACAAGACATAAGATCAACAGTGAAAAAGAGATTCCTAAAACTGATTCCCTATTCTAGAAGAAAAGTTCCATAATTCCATCCAGTGAATTGTGGATATTATGAGGATTCAGCTTTGGAAAAGCAGGTTCAGGTGGTGTTGAAATACAGGTTTCCAGCTAAAGAATAGTAGAAATATTGAGTCAACATTTTTGCCATATATTAGACCATGGAATCTTCTTCACTAGGACTACTTTCAAAAATCCCCCGAGGCTATAATTTGTATTGCAAGCAAAATCTATATAAAAATATTAATTTTGTCACGATATAGGATATTATCTGAGCTTAAATTTGATTTTCTCAGAAACCTCAGAACTTGTTATGAGAGCAAGTTCAGAAAATTAACTTTAGAATAAAAGAAAGGTATAAACCCCCTTTTTTTCTGTCAAGTAGCTTAATGTTACATTTATATAATTTCATTTTTCATACTGAGAACTGGGATTACACTTCCCAAAAGATAGCTCTCTATGCATCTTTTGCAATTCAAAACAAATTAAGGTTTTGAAAAAAACCAAAGGAATTGAAGCCATCATTTTCTTTTCAATGAAACTAGATAGGATAGGAAAAAATGGGAGCTCACAGAAATAACATTTGTATGTATAAAGATCTTAAGTAAGAAAAATCCAAATGATATATAATTCTTAGGAGTTTTAAGCATGGAATATAATCTTTAGGCCAACCAGAATGGAGAAAGTATAAAACAAAAGCAATTATATAATATGAATAAGAGTGATAGAATCTATTTGTTATTGAAAGTTATGTAATTTAAAAATTAAATAGAAATCTATGTGATTTTGGATTCATTCATTAAAGACAAAAGCAGGAGAATAACACAATTTGTAATAGACAAAAGTTTCATAGTCTCCTAATTTCATTGCAAAATTGGTGAATTGTCTTTTGGATAATTTGTGTTAGTTGGCTATGCTAATTACTTTATTGTAGTAAAATATATAATTGATAATTTAACACAAATATATAGTCAATATTGATTTTTAAAATAAATATATATATTTTGCTTAAATTTCCTATGCTCAGTATTGATCACTTGAAAGATTTCATACTAGCCCTACCTTTCCTCATTGCATAATTATGAGAACTCATGAATGATTGCATTTTATAAAGCAAACATATCCTCTTTAGTTTGTCACAGTGCCTCACACCTCCCACAGTGAATATGTACTTAATCACCTTAATCATCTGCATTTCTATTCTTGTCTGGCATATATGCAAACATTATCTTAACACATCAATAATTTGGGGTTTATCATAAATACTGCTGCAATTTATATGTCTTCAATTTATAACAATGCAAATGTATATAAGAAATGCAGACTCTTCATATAAAATGAATACTTTTAACTCATTTATTAGAAAATTATTTTGTATACCTTTTAGAAGCTTACAACTATGTTAATTGAAGACCATGCAACTCACTAAGCATTTATTAATTCCTGTTGGTACAAAATCTAGTGCTGAGGTTTTTGGTATAGCTCCTGATCACCAGTACCAGAGATTTGTATATATGATTATGAAAAAAAGCAGGATTTGAAAAAATATATAAAATACAATTATCAAGTAGTGGAATGCTTAAAAAATATAACATTTCCAGGGAAATTAGTATAAGACTTTGTTTAAAAAGTGACACAATCTTTATCTTGAAACTGTAGCAACAAGAGGCAGACAAATCCCAGGCAGACAAGGGTGGATCTCCAGTGAACCCCAACCTTCAAGCCAAAGACAATTAAAAGCCAAGCTACACAGACCAGATTGAGAATTCCTCTTCCTGTTTGTTGCAATTTCCTTTCATTGATCCATACCCTTCACCTATTTTATATATACCTACCCTTCCTTAATTGTTTTTTTACATGACTGTGCCCCTCTTTGAGTGGTGCTTTTGTTTTAGCCTTTGTTGGTTACTCACAAATAAATCAGCATGCACTCATCATTCTGATCCCATAAAAGCCCCAGATCCAGCCACATGGACAGAGACCACCAGGCTTTGGGTGGGAGACCACCCTCACATTCCCTCTCCGCTGAGAGCTATTTTGTCACTCAATAAAATTCTTCTCCACCCTCCTCACTCTCCAATTGTCAGTGTATCTTCACTCTTCTTGGACACAGGACAAGAACTCAGGACCCATCGAATGTGGGTACAAAGAAGGCTGTAACACTGCAGCCCTCTGCCCTCCACCTGTGGAGGGAAACTGCGCCATGTGAAGGGAAGTAGCACTGGGGCCTACCTAGCCAGCCCTAGAACCACAGGGTGGTGTGGGGCAAAAGGCTGACAGAGGTGTTAACATGACATCATTGTTGGGCTGTGGGCAGTGAGACTATAAGAGCTAATTAGGATGCTGTAACACCCCCTCTAGGGCTTCAGGGTCATGGGCAACCCTGTCTGAGTGCTACCACGTTCCCCTCATCTGCATGCCAGATTCTACCATGGGAGGTGCTTGCGACATGCCTGGTCCAGCTGCAAGACTCGCACAGAGTCTACTCCTGTGACATCTCTTTGAAGAGCCAGCTGGACCCCTCACTTGCTCACTAATACACCCTCTCCTGGCAGGGGCTGAAGGCACAGCCTCAGCAGCCACAGGATCCTTGCCAGAGTGCAAGCCATGTGCAGTCCCATGGGCCGAGCAGACAAGGCATCTCCTGCAGTGAACCTGGGCTTGAGCAAGGCCTGGGCAGGGGCATCACAAGCCAAAAGTCTCTGGCTGGCAAAGTGCCTGAGAGAAATTGTGTCAGAAAGATAAGATGGATTTTACTACTGGAGATGTGAATAGGTACGATAAAGAATCATTCTGAGAAAATGAAAAGAATGCGTGCAATTTCTAAATACTTTCAAGAATGGTGAATACAGAAGCTCCTCAAGTTATGATAAGGTTAAGTCCCAATGGCTCGTTATAAGTTCAAATATTTTAATACAAAATATATTTTGCACACCTAACCTACAGAACATCATAGTTTAGCTTAACCTATCTTAAGCATGATCAGAACACTTACTTTAGAGTAGAGTTGGGCAAAATCACCTAACAGAAAGCCTATTTTATTATGAAGTGTTGAATATCCCATGTAATCTACTGAATGCTGTACTGAAGTATAATTTATACTCAATGTATATTGCTTCACACAATTGTAAATTAAAAAAAAAAAACACAAGTCAAAGCATTCTAAATTGACGACTGACTGTATTTGAGTTTGCTATCTTTAAGTAAAATAAGAATATGTATTGGAAGACCAAAAAATTACATTGAGTCATAACTCAGAGAATATGGCACTTAATTTTTATGTTGTACAAATCAGAATACATTCAATTATGTTTCAGTAACTTAAATAACAAATGTGGTTGTTTGTTTGTTTATTTGTTGTCCTTATGCACAAGTGCCAAATTATTGTAGTCTTTGTTTCATGTTATAGTAATTCTGGCAAGTATCATGTCACTCAGGAAGTATCATGTCACTCAGGAAAGAGGAAGGGCATAGTGAGTCACACACTGATTCTTAAAAGATTCCATCTGGAAGTATTATGGACTATTTCCATTTGTAATTTATTAACCAAATAGGTCATAGGATCATGCCTAACTGTTGAGAGATAATTCTCTCGGGTTATCTCATATTTCTGCATAATGAAACAAAAGCATTTATAGCTAGGTTAAAGACGTTAGCACAACAATATATTAAAGGGTAGTAAACATTAGGGATGTCTTTCTCTTTGAAGGTATTCCAGGGTAGTAAAGATAAAGATAAAGATTCCAGGGTAGTAAAGATAAAGATTTCTTTTTATTTCTGGAGAAGATTAGCTTACCTTCCAGAGTAAAGATAAGGTCTCTCTCTCTCTCCCAGTGGTAAAGATGGGCATATTACCAGTAACCCTGCATAAGATCAGAATCTCCTAAACTAAAAGAATTTCTCTTGTACAGTCCAATGCATGTGCAAATACAATCTAGTCCTCACCAAATTATATTGTATGAATTGGAGATTGGGAACAGACACTATGATATTATTCTAGCTTCTGCAGCTTTTTCCATTAGGAACAAACCATTTTTGTCTCTGACCCAGAGGCCTCAGATTTTCTGCTAGCATATAGATATAAAACTCTGCAGGTAGGCTAACTTGTTATCTTGCAAATAGAGTAAAATCTCAGAACCAATAGTTTCCACCTTTTCATCTTTTTAAATAAATTGAGACAGAATCTCACCATATTGCCCAGGTTGGTCTTGAACTCCTGGGCTCAAGAAATCCTACCATAGTGCTGGGATTATAGGTTTGAGTTTCCACACCCTGCCTGAACCTTCAGTTTCTGAACTAAAACCAACTTGAAAGAGTCAGGGAAGTACCAATTTAACATGTACCTAGAAATAAATCTGGGAATAGCAGCAAATCACTAAGATGACTCTAACACATGGTAAATAAACTAGGGATTTCTTCGATCTGTTGGTTTCTCACTATTTCAAAAGAGGCGTCTTGTTTATAGCAACCCTGTTCTTATATGTAATAGTCTGCTTAGACTCAGATACGAAAGGCCCTTAAAAGTTCTGAGCCCCATCCCTTAATAAATCCTATATATCGCAAATACAAAAATTCAAATCTTTTAAGAAAATTTGGAGACTTCTGTCATTTGTGATGTAGTGCTCAGCATTACCACTACACAAACTAATAAACGTAACATCTCTTCTTGGACTAAAAACATTCAGGTCCCAAGATAACATTTGTCTACATTTCTTCTCCTTCAAACAAATGTTATTACATCTGAATGTTATGAATATGGCTGGGATCTGCTGCTGTGAATGTTAGAAGTAAACACTGAGGCCGGGCCCGGTGGCTCAAGTCTGTAATCCCAGCACTTTGGGAGGCCGAGACGGGTGGATCACAAGGTCAGGAGATCGAGACCATCCTGGCTAACATGGTGAAACCCCATCTCTACTAAAAAAATACAAAAAACTAGCCTGGTGAGGTGGCGGGTGCCTGTAGTCCCAGCTACTCGGGAGGCTGAGGCAGGAGAATGGCATGAACCCGGGAGACGGAGCTTGCAGTGAGCCAGGATCTGGCCACTACACTCCAGCCTGGGTGACAGAGCGAGACTCCGTCTCAAAAAAAAAAAAAAAAAGTAAACACTGCTTTAGGGTATGGGAAGGATTTGCAGGAAAAAGGCCTATATAAATGTGGTAGGCATTTGCCATGACAGATTCATGACAAAAGATATTTTGTAGATGTAATTACAAAATCCTGAACATGAGGAGATTATGCTGGATCACCTAGATGGGTCCACACTAATCATATAAGTCTCTGAAAGCAGAGCCCTTTCCCAGATGGGATCAAAGAGAAAGATACTTGTGGTGAAAGGGTTAGAGAAATGAAATAATGTGGCCTTCAGAGATAGAGGAGGGAGACAGTGAACCACCAATGGTCCTGGAAAAGAGAAAACGCAATGAAGTGGATTCTCCACCAATACCTCTAGAAAGAAACAAAGCCCTGTTCAATCTATGTTGGGTTTCTGACCTACAGAACTGTGTGATAATAAATTTGCCTTTTAAGTTATTAGCAATTATTAGAGCAACAATAGAAAACCAAAGCAGTAAGACAAAAGGCAGATGAATTAATTTGTCCCGTCTTTCCTCTAGAAGAGCATGGATGCAACTGATTCTTATCTAACAGAGCGTCACTTCTTATTTGTGCTGAACACCCATTTTGTTGTTTCTCTTCTACTTTCAATTTCTGGTTTAGTAGCCTATCAAACAACTGTGTCAGAGGGGTTCGAACCAGAGCAACTCCATCTTGAATAGGGGATGGGTGAAATAAGGCTGAGCCCTACTTGACTGCATTCCCAGATGGCTAAGGCATTCTAATTCACAGGATGAGACAGGAGTTCGGTACAAAATACAGGTCATAAGGACGTTGCTAACAAAACAAGTTGAAGTATCGAAGCTGGCTAAAAACCACCACAATCAAGATGGGGATGAAAATGACTTCTGGTCATCCTTACTGCTACATTCCCACCAGCATTATGACAGTTTGCAAATGCTATGACAACATCATGAAGTTACCCTATATGGTAACTACATGGTGCATGAATAATCCACCCCTCCTTTCACATGTAATCAAGCAATAACCTTAAAAATGGGCAACCAGCAGCCCTTGGAGCTGCTCTGCCTATGTGGTAACCATTCTTTTATTCCTTCACTTTCTTAATAAACTTGCTTTTGCTTTCCTCTGTGGACCCGCCCAAATTATTTCTTGCATGAGATTCTAGAACCTTCTCTTCGGGTCTGGATCAGGACCTCTTTTTAGTAACAATTGTACATCAAACTAAAGAATAATTTGTGATGTTAAAAACGTTAGGGTAACTTGAAATATCTTGAATAGACCTAAGTGTGACATTCACATGTGTGATACCAATATTTTGCATAGGATGCTAGATGCATTTGAACACTGGAAATGTGAATATATTTTTAATATCTAATACAATTTGATTGTAGTAAAATGATTTCCTATTTATTCAAAAAATAAGTAGAAATTTTGTATTTATCAATTATGATTTATATTTTTCACTTGAGTACAGAAAATCTGCTTATTGAGAGTCTCCAAAAATGCACGAAACTAAATTCAGAATTTGGTAATTTGCTAAATTTTAATTATATAAAAGCAGCTTTACATGCGTTTTCATTTTTTCTTTATGAAATCATAACTGTCAAGTATGATGATAGGATCTGTTATATTTAATAGCTTATTAGGTTTATTTATATCTTTTATATGTACACATATGGTAACTGCCCATCCTTTTGCATCTCTGTTCAATCCTTGCAAATATTAGGGGGATGCCTATGTTAACTGTTGCTAAATTTGTTAAGTAGTTCCCATGAACCACACATGCCATGCTTGACCTTGTAAACAACTGCTTTTATTACTCTCACTTTAGATTTTGTATTAATTTTTAATGTTGGCAGTTCATCTCTCAAGATGATTTGCAATTTAAAATAAGTTCAACAAGAAAGCTGGAGGCATCAAATTACCAGACTTTAAAATACATTTCAGGGCTACAGTAACCAAAACATCATGGTACTGATACAAAAACAGGCACATAGATTAATGCAACATAATAGGAAACCCAGAAAGAATGCTACACAACTACAACCATCTGATCTTTGACAACCTCAACAAAAACAAGCAATGGGGAAAGGACTCCAGATTCAATAAATGGTGGTGTGATAAGAGGCTAGTCGTATGCAAAAGACAAAAATTGGATCCCTTTCTTATACCATATGCAAAAATTAACTAAAAATGGATCAAAGATTCACATGTAAAACCTAAAACGATAAAAATCTTAAAAGATAACATAGGAAATACCATTCTGGATACAGGACCTAGGAAAGATTTCATGACAAAGATGCCAAAAGCAATTGCAACAAAAGCAAAAATTGGCAAATATGATATAATTAAACTAAAGCAGTTTTGCATAGCAAAAGACTACAGAATGGGAGAAAATATTTGTAAACTATGTAGCCAATAGAAGCCTAATATGCAAAATCTATAGGGAACTTAAACAAATTTACCAGTAAAAACAAACAACTTAATTAAAAAGTAGGCAAAGGACATGAACAGACACTTCTCAAAAAAACAGATACATGCAGCCCACAAGCATATGAAAATATGCTCAACATCACTAATCATTAGAGAAATGCAAACCAAAACAGCTGTGAGATACTATCTCATACCAGTAGAATGGCTATTACTAAAGAGTCAAAAAATAACAGATGCTACAAGGTTGAAGAGAAAAGAAAACACTTATACACTGTTGGAAAGAATGTAAATTAGATCAGCCTTGTGGAAAGTAATTTGGCAGTTTTTCAAAGAAATTAAAACAGAATTATCATTTGACCCAGCAATTCCATTATTGGATATATACCTAAAGGAATATAAATCATTCTAACATAAAGACACATGCATGTGTGTGTTCACCACAGCACTGTTCACAATAGCAAAGACATAGAATCTACCTAGATGCCCATCAATGGTAAACTGGATAAAGAAAAAACATGATATATATGCACCATGTATACTATGCAGCCATATAAAGAATGGGATTATATTCTTTGCAGGAGCATGAATGGAGCTGGATGACATTATCCTAAGGTAAGTATCACAGAAACAGAAAACCAAATACCACATGTTCTTATTTATAAGTGGAAGCTAAACATTGAGTACATAGGGACACAAAGAAGGGGAAAACAGTCACTGGGACCTATTTGAGGGTACAAGGTAGGAGGAGGGTGAAGACAGAAAAAAAATTATTGGGTTCTGTGCTTATTTCCTAGGTGTCAAAATGATCTGTACACCAAAATCCCTGCAACACACAATTCACCTATGTAGTAAACCTGCACATATACTCTTGAACCGAACATAAAAGTTACAAAAAATGAAATAAAACAAAATGTATTAGCTTTTGAACAAAAGTTATTGTTTGTATTAGAGACACAGAAACAAAATAATTCAGAAAGAATTATAGTCATGAGTAGCTTCATGATGGGTATCCAGTCTGATAAATGAACGTGTCATTTCATCATTGTGCATATATCATAGAGTACGTTTACACAAACTTTACTCCATACCTTGGCTGTGTGGTATAATCTATTGTTCTTTGGCCACAGACTTGTACAGCATGCTGCTCCTAAATACTGTGGTCAATTGTGGCACAATAGTAAGCACTTGTTTGTGTAAATATAGAAAAGTTATAGTAAAAATATACTACTAAAGATTAAAAATGGTATACCTGTATAAGGCACTTATCAGAATGGAGCTTGCAGAACTGGAAGTTTCCCTGACTTGAGACAAAGAGTGAGTGGTGACTGAATGTGAAGGACTAGTATATTACTGTACAGTATTGTAGACTTTATGAACACTGTACAATCAGGCTAGACCAAATATATAAAAAGCATTTTTCTTTCTTCAACGATAACATTTTCTTACTGACACTTTTTTACTTTCGAAACTTTTTATTTTTTTAAAACTATTTTTTTCTTTTCCTTTTTCTTTTTGAGATGTAGTCTTGCTCTGTCACCCAGGCTGGAGTGCAATGGTGATCTCTCGGCTCACTGCAACCTCCGCCTCCCATGTTCAAGCGATTCTCTTGCCTCAGCCTCCCAAGTAGCTGGGATTATAGGCACCTACCACCATGCCTGACTAATTTTTATATTTTTAGCAGAGACGGGGTTTTGTCATTTTGTGCAGGTTGCTTTTGAACTCCCAACCTCAGGTGATCCGCCCTCCTAGGCCTCCCAAAGTGCTGTGATTACAGGCTTATAATAACACTTGGGTTAAAAATAAGCATATTGTACAGCGATATATAAAAATATATTTCTTTATAAGCTTTTGTCTTTCATTTAAAAAATTTATGTATTCATTTATTTTGCTCTCTTTCTTTCTTTCTTTCTTTTTTTTTTTGTTACAAACCAAGTCACACACATATGCTCAGGCCTACAAAGGATTGGGATCATCCATATCACTGTCTTGCATCTCTATGTTTTGTCCCACTGGGGGTTCTGCAGGGGCAATAACATGCATGGAGCGATCTACGCCTATTATAACAGTATCTACTTCTAGAATATCTCTTGAAATGCCACCACAAAGATGTGAATAATATGTTGCAATATCATATTATAACTGAGCAATAGAAATTTCTCAATTCCATTATAATCTTATGGGATTACTATCATGTGTGCATGTTGACCAAAATGTCATTATGGAGTGGATGACTGTAAATATGTGTGAAACAAAGATTTTTTTATTGAAGATATGACCATTGTTGTTTTCAAAACAACAAAGTACTTTATGAGACCTAAGAAATAAAAATTTCCACAGATAGCTAAATATGTGATTTAGTTTGTTACTGCAATACATCTGACTCAGAACATAAAAGAAATAAAATATATTAAGAAAATTATTTGTTTACATATGCAAATGTTATAAGTAAAACAAATCTGCATTTATATAAATTTGACATCTTTCAATAAGTATGAAATAATACTTCTGCATGATGCAAAGTTATTGGGTATTTTAAATTGTACTATTTATTTTTGTTGTTATTCCTTAGAGGTTTATTAAATAACAAAACCTCAAAATCAGTGGCATGCTAGATTAGGTGAAGTATGATAAATCATAACTAAAGATAGTTATTTTAGGAATGTAAGAATGCTTTAGTGTAGAAAATTAATGCAATGCACCATTTTAATAGGTTAAAGAAGAAAGATCTGAAGAGCATATGAATAAATATAGAAAAGGCATGGAAACTTTTATCACTCTTTTTTTTTTTTTTTTTGAGACGGTGTCTCGCTCTGTCACCCAGGCTGGAGTGCAGTGGCAGGATCTCCGCTCACTGCAAGCTCCGCCTCCCGAGTTCACGCCATTCTTCTGCCTCAGCCTCCATAGTAGCTGGATCTACAGGCACCTGCCACCATGCCCGACTAATTTTTTTTTTTTTTTATTTTTATTTTTAGTAGAGACGGGGCTTCACCACGTTAGCCAGGATGGTCTCAATCTTCTGATCTCGTGATCCGCCCTCCTCGGCCTCCCAAAGTGCTGTGATTACAGGCTTAAGACACTACGCCCAGCCATCAGTTTTTAATTATATACATGTAGCAAAATATGCACATACACAAAGCTTCATAATCTTGTATAAAACATCTACTAAAGTCATAAGAAACTATTATGATTATTGGAAGCTTTCTATAATTCATTCATTATGTCAGAGAAAAGATCAGAAGCTCCACTAGTGCTACTATTTTTCAACATTGGGAGCAGATTCAGAGTTTGTGACCATCTTTGATCTGCAACAAACTACAAGAACCACCTCAAACTAGAAGTAGTTAAATAAATTAACATGATACGATAATATTTATCCACCGTTTTATTGGACAGAGTTGCAAATGTTAGTGAAGAGGAAGAAGAAAAAAAATCTTATACACTATTGAGTGAGTGAACACAGATACAACCCTCTCAAGAGCAGTATTTATAATATCTAGTAAAGGTGAAAATGTTCAAACCCCATGGCTTAGTATTTCCTCTTCTATGTGCACAACTTTGAGAAACTCACAAATGTACTTCAATAAATTTTCACAAGAAGTTTATAACGTCATGTTTTGTTCATAGTAGCAAAAATATGAAAACTGCTCAATTGATTCCCTCCCAGCAACGCAAAACTGGAAGGGAAAGAGGAAATGGGACCTCCTTTGTATGTTTTATATTTAATTTTTGGTTTTGTTTCTTAACAAAACAAATCTAAAACAAATAAGACATAATTTTAAAATTTAGTGACGTGTGGTCAATTTTTAAATGTGTGTGTCCATGATATTATTGTCTTATATTCAATGAATAAAAATTATTTCAAAAATTCAATAAAGAGTGCCTAAAATAAATTTTAAATGATACAAGATTTCATGATTTAGAGCTATTGTAAGGGAGAAAAAATATTAACATGTATTAATAGTGTTTAAAATAATTTTTCTTTATTTGAGAAATTTTGTTTATAAAACATTTAATTTGGACTTTATTAAAACCTTCATCTTAGATTGGACAAAATAGAAAAAAAATTAATTTTTTGTTTGATTTCTGTCTGTGACTATTATATAAATGTATTTTTAAACACTAATGTGTTTATATAAATTGAAATAGCTATGTTTCAGCTTATCATTATGAAATTTGGCAAATATTTTTATGAAATTAATAATTTATATTGTGAATTTACTTTATGTAGTCTATTATTTTGTAATTTAAAGTGATATGATCATAAATGATGTAAAGAATTATGTTTAAATATTTGTAGTTATAACACTTAAACAGGTGTTAGTATATTCTTTTGCAGATATAAATTCAGCATTATTTTTAAATGTGCTATTTAATTTTTAAGTAAATGATATTTCCTTTGTTATCTTTTTTTTTTTTTTTTTTTTGAGGCGGAGTCTCGTCTCCCGGGCTGGAGTGCAGTGGCCGGATCTCAGCTCACTGCAAGCTCCGCCTCCCAGATTTACGCCATTCTCCTGCCTCAGCCTCCCGAGTAGCTGGGACTACAGGCGCCCGCCACCTCGCCCAGCTAGTTTTTGTATTTTTAGTAGAGACGAGGTTTCACCGTGTTAGCCAGGATGGTCTCGATCTCCTGACCTCGTGATCCGCCGGTCTCGGCCTCCCAAAGTGCTGGGATTACAGGCTTGAGACACCGCACCCGGCCTCCTTTGTTATCTTTATGTCATTGATTTCCAACGCCATCATCTGGTGTATAGAACAAGTAGTCTGGGTGCCCCTATGCCTTAGTGTTTTGTGCAGATTTTCTCTTTGGATTAGTAGGTTAAAATTTGACAAAATTTTTCCTATGTGCTTTAGGAAGCATGCATTATTTCAGGTTGTGAAATGATTTTTTATACATGTATATTATGGCAGTCATAAATAATTTGTTTAAATGTATAGTTTATTGAATTTTCATCTGTTTGAGCTGTCATTTACTGAGAGAATTGTTTTAAATTCTCATATTATGATAGTGGACTTATTAATTCCTTCTTATAGTTCTGCTAATATTTGTGTTTTATATTTGAAGTTACTTTATGTGGGAAATATATTTTGAATTGTTATATCATCTTGGCTAGTAAAAATTCTATCATCATGTATTTTTTTTCTTAAAATGATTGTCTTTGAAGTATTTTTGTCTGATATCAACATTTTGTTAACAATTGATATTTGGTTAAAAATTCCACAAATTTTCAACCATTTGACTTCAAATATTTGCTGTGTTTTTATGTTTGTATCTTGCAAACAGCATATAGTTGACAATTTTTAATTATTAGCTTGAGAGTTTAGTCATACCTATTTACTGATTATATTTAGATTAATTTTATTGTGTTATTTGTGCTATTTTCCCACTTTTTCTGTTATTATTATTTTTTTTTTAGTCAATTTCTGAATTGACTGTTGATTCCACATTACCTTCACTGTTTGAAAAATTATACACTACTTTTTTTTATTTTTCCAGTTGCTATGCTATAAATTTAAATACGCATATTTAGGATAGTATAATCTGAAGTTAATTCATCCCCTAAAAAATAGTAAATACTAAATAAATTACTATTATGTCTGACATTTCACTTCTCAACTAACAGACCCTTCTGGTTTATTATTTTAATTTTGTTTTAAATTTAGTAAGCATGATTTGTTTTTTACATTTTATTTTGATTTGATTTTTCAGAGACTAAGTCTCATTCTGTTGCCCAGACTGGAGTGCAGTGGCACAATAATAGCTCATTGCAACCTCAAACTACTGGGTTCAAGTGATCCTCCTGTCACAACTTCCTGAGTAGCTGGGACTATAATCACGCACCATCTTGCCTGGATAATTCTTTTTTCGGGTTCTCGCTGTATTTTCTAGACTGGTCTTGAATTGCTGAGCTCCAGAGATCCTTCCACACTGGTCTCCCAAAGTGCGGGGATTATAGGAGTGAGCCACTGTACACACAACCAACTATGATTTGTTACTACTGTTTTGTAAATGTCAAGTTCATCTGTTTTTTCATGTTTACCATTTTATTTTGCATGTCATTTCTTCCTGCAAGTCAATTCTTCTTTTGTAGGTCATTTACCATCTTCCTGAAATACATTTTGCAAAAGTAATTTTATCAAGTGTCTCCTGATAGTATTCTCAATGATGTATCCTTAGTTTTTGGCTGAAACATTCTATTGAAAAAAATAGCTTTATGGGATTTAGATTTCTGGAGTAAAATATTTTAAGCATTTTAAATAAATAATTTCGTTATCTTTGGCTTCCGTTCTCTCTGTCAAAATAAGAATTATCAAATTGCCATTCTTTTCTTTCTGCAAATGTAGAATTGTTATTGTTTTTTCCTTTGGTATTCTAAAATTTCAGTAAATCCACAACACAGATTTTTAGTATTTATTTTCCTGAAGATTCACAGTGATTTCCAAACACAAAACTGCTATATTGTCATTCATCAATTGGGAACATTTGTTAAGTGTGAGTTCTTCAAATATTCACCTTATCTCCTTATTTTCATTCTTTCTGGTAATTTCTTTAGCATTATGATAGACATTTTCCCCCTTTTTCATTCTTCATGATCTTTAACTACCATTTTATATATTCTGCTTCTTTATTTTACTCTGCTGCATTCATATAATAATCTAATTCTTAATTCTTATTCAATAATTTGATATTTGGCTGAGCCTAGTCTTATGTTTAAATGATTAATTTAGTTTTCACATTGAATAATATTTTCTTTTCTAGAAATTAAATTTGCTTTTTATACAGATCTATCTGGTCACTTTCTGTTGATAGATTTTTCTTTGTCCTATATTCAATATCCCTTTTTATTTTTTAATGTAAATATAGTCATTACAGTATGTTCAAATATGTGATCTTGAAATTTGGAAATAAGAAACTTGAAACATTTCCATTCAATTAAATATATTATGTATCTGATAAATCCAATAACTGCTCTTGATTTTTAAGACTATGACTTAAGGCTCTTTGACTTCCTCTGGGTTTTGATTTTTTTTTCTTTTTTAAAAAATTTTAAATTTTTTAAAATTCTTTTATTTTATGTTTTTTGAGGTGGCGGTCTTTCTCTTTTGCCCAGGCTGGTCTTGAATGCCTGGCCTCAAGTGATCCTCCCACCCTGGTCTCCCAGAGTGCTGGGCTTATAGGTGTGAGCCACCACAGCAGGCCTTTTTCTCCTTTTTTGTGAATGTATCCTTTGAATATTTTCTGTGGGACACTTGAAGTATGATTTGTGATTGTGTATTTTAACAGATAATTTAACTTTGTTTCTACCAAAAAGGTATGGTTCTACAAACTCAGAAGAATTTTCAACTTTATTATAAACCTGAGCTTTTTTTTTTTTTTAATATATCTTAGGGGGCTGGCTGGGCACAGTGGCTCATGCCTGTAATCTCAGCACTTTGAGAGGCCGAGGCAGGTGGATCGCTTGAGCTCAGGGGTTTGGGCAACGTAGTGAAAGCCTGTCTCCATAACAAATACAAAAATTAGCTGGATGTGGTGCCATAGCCCTGTAGTCTCAGATACTTGGGGGGCTGAGGCAGGAGGATCACTTGAACCTGGAAGGATGAGGCTGCAGTGAGCTGAGATCATGCCACTGTACTTCACCTGAATGTCAAAGTGAGATCCTGTCTCAAAA